>NW_027398321.1:0-12163 GCF_003265705.2 Callorhinus ursinus
CGAATAGAAAGCTCAGGAAATGATAATCATAGCACTTTTGGCAAAGTTTACTTATAAGAGTCAGTACATTAAAGGTATATTTAGACTTAGCTCTGATATAATTATTATTAAATCTGAACGGGAATTAATATTTATGTCCTGTGTCAACAGCTGATTCCAATAAATGCATTTCTTTGAACTTGTTTTATATAAACACATATTATTAAATAAGAGTGATTTAGAATCCACATTTTTGAAATGTTAAAATCACTTTAATAAACCTATCATGGAAAAGAAACAGATATCAATTATCAAAACTGATAGCATCAAAAAGACAATCAGACACAATCCCTTATCTGATGGAAGAAGATAACATTTTGAGTAGCTTTGCTCAAATGTTAAACCTGTTGAAAGCTATAGATCCAACAAGTCATTTAGAAAAACACATGTCAGAGAAATGTCCTAACAAATAGTAGGACATGTAATCAATAAAGTCCACACTGCGTATATACCGACAGGAAAAATACTTTCCCAAAAAATAAACTGTAAAACAAAAAACTGAAGAAGGAGGAGGAGAAGGAGAAGAAGAAGAAGAAACCTGAGAAACTAACCCACACATATATGGCCTTAACTTACGACCCAGGGGCAGAAAATATACAACGGGGAAAGGACTGCCTCTTCAGTGAACGGTCCTGGAAAACTGGACACTACATGCAGAAGAATTGAACCGGATCACTTTCTTACAGCACACACAAAAATTTTAAATGGGTGAATAACTTGAATATAAGACCTGAATCCATAAACCTCCGAGAATAAAACACAGGTAGTGAGTTTCTCGACAATTGGTTTTGGCAAAGAGTCTTTTAGATTGGACCCCAAAGCCAAAGGCAACAAATGCAAAAATAAACAAGTGGAACGACATCAAACTGAAATTTCTACATGGCAAAAGAAACCATCAAAACTTAAAGGTTGACCTACCCAATGAGAAAAAATATGAGCAAATCATATGTATGAGAAGAGGCTAATATCCAAAACATACAAAACACTCCTACAAATCAAAACAAAAAAAACTGTATAAAGAATGGGGAGATTATGTGAATAGATACTTTCCAAAGATGACAGCCAGGTGGCCAACAGACACAGAAAAAGTTGTTCAACATCACTAATCGTCGTCAGGGAAACATAAGTCAAACCCATAATCTGCTATCTCCTCACAACTGTTGGGATGGCATTTGTCCCAGAGACGGACACCAGGTGTGGTCAAGGGTGTGTAGACAAGGGGATCCTGTGCACTGTTGGTGGGAATGTACATGGGTGCAGCACCTGTGACAAAGTGTATGGAGGTTCCTGGAAAATAGAATACAACTACCACATGACCCAGTGATTGCTCTGAGTGGATTTATTTGGAGAACACAAAAACACTACCTCAAAAAGATAGATGCACTCCCATGTTCACTGCAGCATTCTTCACAGTAGCCAGACATAGAAACAGACAGCTTGGGAGCATTATGCTAAGTAACACAGACACAGAAAGAAATATACCACATGTTCATGGACGTTCCACATGGAAAAAAAAATACTGAATGCACAGATACTGAGAACAGATTGATGGTTGCCAGATACACGGATGGGTGGGAATGGGGGAAGGTGGTCAAAGGACAATGTTTGGGCTCCTGGGTGGCTCGGTTTGTTAAGCGACTTCCTTCAGCTCACGTCATGATCCTGGAGTCCCGGGATCCAGTCCCACATTGGACTCCCTGCTCGGCAGGGAGGCTGCTTCTCCCTCTGACACTCTTCCCTCTTATGCTCTCTATCTCTCATTCTCTCTAACTCTCAAATAAATAATTAAAATCATTTAAAAAAAGGCACAATGTTTGAGTGATAAAATGCATAAGTCATGGAACGTTCTGTGCAGCATGGAGACTAAAGCTAACCTTGCAGGATGGGGTACAGGTTCCCCCGCTATTTGAAAGTACAGTTTCCTAACTTCCTAGGAAGGAAACCTTTCACAGCAGGAATGGTTTAGAACAAAGGAGGAATTACCATTCATTTATACAGAAAAAATAGCATGCTCAGACTTCAAAAACGACTTCCCTTTGGCTTTTCCTAGGCCTCAGGACACAACTTCCTAATGGATGACGAAAATAAATACAGATGAAGCACACCAGATGCTCACAGACACAATTCAAAGTGCTGGGGGCTGGACACGGAGAGCGGTTCCCAGGAAAGACCTGGTTGAGGTGCGCGCCACCTCTGCAGTGGCTCCCTGCAAAACAGATGATGAACGCGATGCTCACTTTTCGACTTTTTTCATAAGAACGAAATCCTCTTCAGGATTCCTCCTGTTACTGAAGCTGGGTAATGACACAGATCTTAAAAAAAAAAAAAAAAAAAAAGCCATGTGTACCGTGAACTTTTAAAAAGTGGGGGATACTTTTACTTGAAAGTTGCCGAGGGAGTAGATGTTAAATGATCTCCTGGACATGCACATCAGCAGATCCACCATGAAAGGCACCATCCTGAGAATGCGGAACACAGACAACCTCCTACCCCCAGAAACCTCCTCCTTCCCCTCGCTCAGGACAACGAGCCACAGCTGAGAGTTACCCCAATTCTGCTTTGTCCCATTCCCAGTATCTAACCCATCAGCAAATCTGGTGAGCTCCATCTTAACCCTACCTAGAATAGGACTGACCACTGCTTCCAAGGCCACCTGTCCGGTCCACACTAGAGGCCATCTCTTGCCTGAGTTCCTGGAAATGCTTCATCATGGACCTCCCCTGCCCATCCTCAACCCTCTGTCACCTGTTCTCAACACTGTAGCCAGGATGACCACTGAAATAGAGTCCCATGGGGTCACAGCACTGCAATGGCTTTCTGTCTCCCTCTATCACCTCCCTGAGGTCATGCCCTAAGCTGTCTCCTGTGGCCACAGGCACTTCTTGCTACTTCTGGACATACCTGGTATGCTCCTGCTTTGGGAATTTTGCACATGCTTTCCCTTCCATTTAGAATATTCTTGACTTGATATCACTCACCTTCTTTAGATTTTGACTCAAGTATCATGTACCTAGTGAAGTCCCACCTGGCCACTATTTGAATAGCAAGCACCAGCCTTACCTTCCCTGCAGCACCCCAGCCCTGTCTCCTGCTCTGTATTTCCATAGCAGTTATCACAGTCACCAGTCCATCTCGGCAGGGCAGAAACGAAGGCCTACACTGACGGTTTCACCACTGACTCCGTCCAATTTCCTGATCTAAATCCCCAGGGGATAAGGTGTCCCAGGGCTCTTGCACAGCCAGGATACCAAGGACCAGGGGTCCACCGACTGCACCCTGAACACTATCAGGAAAATGAACCACACGAGGAATCCCCCTGCCCATGAGACCTGAAGCCAGAGACCTTCCTCAATTACAGGTGAGCACTCACACTTCCTTTCCTTGCCTGAGGTGCTCATCTGAGAGAGCTGAGCAGAGGCCCATCCCAGGATCCAACTCTCCCTCTGGCCAAGGTCCTGCGAAACCGACATCTCTTCTCCCTACACCAACCACCTGGGATTGACGTCTGGAATACTCCTGCGGTCAGGCAGAGTGGTGCACCTGTCCCTCTTTCCTGTGATATCGTCACAAACCAGGCTTGGCTGCACATCTTCCAGGAAGGAGCCTGCAGTGGCATCAACAAGCCGAGCAGGCTTGGCCTCAGGCTTGCCCATCAGGCCCCATGCAGAATTAGAACTGCACGGATACTGGTGTCCTGTGTGGCCTCAGAACCTAATGGCAAGAGCTGAGATTTCAGTTCCAAATGAAAAGTGACCTCTTGCACACAGCACAGGGATGTGGAGAGGAAGTCTCAGGGGTGGGGCTCTGGAAAACTGCTTCTGCTGGCTGAATTCACAGACACCAGGCAGAGGACATCTGCTGTGCCTCCTCTGAGGAAGCAGGGGGCACACTGGGCTAGAATCGATAATGCTGCCTGTGAGCTGCTTCCTACCAACCACCTTGCTGAGCCGAGTGCTCGAGAACCAAACAGGAAACAACTGTCTTATCACATCTGCAGCAGGAGGGCTGGCCAGGGAGTAGAACCCAGTCCCTGTCCTCGTAGCAAGCTGGCCTGCCCATCATGAGCAATGGTCCACCACAACAGCATTGCAACCTCCCAGCTATCTGATCCGACTACGCTGCCAGGCTCAGATCTGCTCACACAGTGAGTCATAAGACCCAGCGACTTCTTTCCACTCCAGCTCAATGTTTCTCACAGAGAAGCAAATTCCAGCCTCACAAATGTGATCACCATTAGCTCTGGAATTACCTGGGTGCTGTCTACAATGACCTACACAGGTGTCCCAACTAGACCACTCCACAAATACCCTAGGGTTTCAAGCCACCTTCAAACTGTCCTTAGAAAGGCAGGAACTAGCCCGATTATGCACACCAGCCAAGTGACACGATGTGCTGGAAACTTGGACAACATCCTCGCTGAACACCAAGGCTTCCAAGTCTGAGCTTCAAACCTTCGCTCACTGGGCATTGAGCACCATGTCAGCATCAACACTGCTCTTAGAATTCACTTGTCTCCCATTCCTTAAAATCAGAAACCAAGCTCCAGTCACCACTCCATTTTCCCTACCACAAAATAAGGCAAATGACAGAATAAAACACTATGTGTGCACAGCACACTTCTAATCGAAATATGATTCCTTGGTCTTTCTCATACGGGCAGCCCTACATTACCCATAGTAATGCGAGAGGCCACGAGTTCAATCATTTTATATATATATATATTTAACCTTGTGTTTTTCCTTTCGATATTTCTTTCTCGAAGTCAATATTGTTGTCTTAAAATAATAATAATAATAACATGGTCACCTAAGGGTCTGGATCTCCATAGCCACACAACACGGCTCTGATCCAGATAAGGATGAAGACACTACCTCAGTCGAAGAAGCGAAGCCCTTTCCCTTAGGGATCCCGACACGCCTCATTGGTGATGAGTTCCTTTGCTACATGGACTTGTCCCAGTACGAATGATGCAGGCACCCTCCAGGATTCCTTTCGTTTTCTTCCTAAATTTCCCAGCTCAAATTGCAACTGACACACCGGGTCAAGGTTCCAGAGCCCAGGATGGGCCACCATGTAAGCAGCCCCCTCAGGGGAGGATAACAGGGGGCTCAAATTCCTTTGGGAGCATGATACACCACTCCCCGAGCTCCTAAAAATCTACACTCCTCCATGTGTCCCTCTCACAAAGGGCACGCCACTCTGTTACAGCTCTGAGGATGTGTTTTACTTTAAAACATAATTACTAAAATTGGAATTTGGCTCATGGAAGAGGAAAACATGAACACTCCCCAAGAGTTCTCATAGTATTTCAGAAATTGTTTTCCCACTCTTTAAATAAATCGGGATTTAAAAACACACAGATAGTCCCTTCCACTAGCAGGTATGATTCTCTATGGTGATTGAAAGAAGAGCAGGAAATAAAAGAGTAACAGATATTCCGATGACCCGTCATTTCCATAATCAAAGTTTTGAAACTTCACACACACAAAGAAAGATGTTCAAACAAACGTCTTACCCTGGCAACTCTGAGACGTCTGAACTCGAGTGACAGGGACAGACGATGAGGTCGTGTTTGTAGGGTGAGCCTGGTGGCACAGAAGAAGGTGCTCGGCCAGCTCTCCACCTGGACCTCACCTGTCCTCAGCCAGGAACCTCCTCACGGCCCTCACCTGTCACAACTCTCACCCGGGAGACCCACAGCCACCCCTGGAGGCCACCCTGCCCACACCCCCCTGCTCAATGCACTCACCTCTCTTCTGAGAACCCTGTCACCTTTATCCAGACCTGGAAATCCCCCATCTGCTACAGAGCTCCAGGACTCCCCCTCTTCTTCCAAAATGACACTGGCCCAAGGCTTTCGTGAGAAAGGCGGAAGGCTACCTAATGAATGGTTCACTACTTTCCCCTTCTGTCGTATTTCTCTGCACTTACCTTCCTACCTGGGCAAACTGTAAGGAACGTATCAATGGAACATGGACATGCTCTGAGACCTGATTCTTTCATTGCAGCCTTCTGAGGACTCCTTGTACAATAAAACACCATATCCTATGATGGGGGGGTTTAAAACTATTATTCACAGAATAATACAGCCCAAATCAACTCATTTTTAATTGCTCTTCATTAGACAAAAGACTTTCTGTGGAAAAAGTCTTTCCATAGATATTAGATTCCAGCAATTTCATAAGGAGTCAATGGAAGCTCAGTGGGATAACCTGACTCACCTAGGGTCAGGCAAGCAGTTCCAGAACTCAATCCAGTGCTCCCGACGCCAAGCCCCTTGATGCCAACAGCATCCAGAATTCTCAAAGACTCTCCTTCTGACTCCACCACCAAAGAAACTACAGAGAAAATCGGCATGTCAAAATATCTAGATGACACATTTAGAAAAACTAGAAAGTCAAGCTCACCTTTTAAATGGTAAAAGGCTGCTTTGAATAATTTTGATTTCCCCTCGACCCTAATTGTAACTCTTTTGATGAAATGACTAATCCATTATTAAACATCACCTTTGACAAATGACAAGACATCATCCAAGTCTGTATCTGATGACAAAAAGGCAACTAAACCTAGATGCTGGCCATTCAAACATATCCTAGGCCCAAGTGAATAAATGCTGTTCAATGAAGGAACAAATGATATGTTAAAAACACACAAAGAGTAAATTTCACCTTCCCTTTCTAGTAAAGGTTACTTTTAGGAAACAGATGATCAGAATATATTTTGTAAGCAATAAGTGAATAGAGAAAATGGGATCCCCTGCAATCTTCTACCTGCAGGGAAATCAAGTAACTCCTGCCCCAAATGGAGAATGCTGACAGTTACTGAAGTTTTCCTTCTTGGCTCAACTAGAGGGAACACGAACCTAGGAGGTTTGGGGTTCACGAGAAGTTTTACCTCCAGGCCTGACATGAAGATGACACATAGCCAAATGGGCCTGCTGCTTTCTCTGAATGCTGACTTCCTGTGACAAGCTGCATCACTGACTCACATGCTGATGTTCAAAACATTGAGGCTCCTGGAGCCAGAGCAGAGAAGTGCTGTCAGGTGGGGATGAGAAGGCACCTCCGACCTATGGCCTGCAAACCTGCTACGGTTTCTGGGAGAAGGGGAAACGCACTTGTTTTTTAAGTAGTAATTATCTTCATTCTAAAGTAGACCAATGACTTTGACATTTTTGGAAAAGCGAAATTACTATTCCAAAAGAACACCTCAACTCATCTCTTCCTCATGCAACTTGAGTGGGGTCTGGTTTACTCCAGCCTCCAGCCCCCCACCTGGAGGATCCTCCTCTACCACTCTGACAGCCCATTACCAGCATTCCTGGGGGCACAATGCTGAATTTGGGGGATGCCTCTGTGGCTTCTTGCCACCGCACCTGTGCCTGGGGAAGCAACAACCAGGAGGACCCTCCCAGACGATCCTGATGGACAATTACCACCATCCCTGAGGACATGGGGCACAATGCTGAAGTTGGAAGACGGTTCTGGGGCTTGTTGCAACCACACCTGTGCCTGGGAGAGCAGGAACCTGAAGGGCCCTCCAAGACGATCATAACGGACCATTACCACCATCCCCCTGAGGATATGGGGCACAATGCTAAGTTGCAGTCCCTTGGTCCTGAAACCGGCAGGAAGGGAGCTCCAAGGGCAGAGAGGAGACTCCAGGTGGATTCCCATCCAGGGAAAGGGGACGCACAGGAGGGCACTGAAGCAGCCAGCCCGACCGACCCACAGGCCATTTGCACAAGATCACCTGCCTCACTCCCTTAGCACGTTGTCTGTCTTTGTGTGTGGACAGTGACTGGCCCATTCAGTGCTGGTGCACTTCCAGAGGAGGACTAGAACATTTTCAGTGCTTGCTCGTGGGTCAGAGGACCAACACCCAAAGAAGCAGAGGATATCCCTCTTCTTCCGGAGCTGAGGAAGGCAGCCACCGTCCTGGGGCAAGACTGGGCCCAGGAGTGTGTTCTTTCTGAAACCCCAGCTTTCAGTGGGCGTTGCTATACTTGAAAAAGACCCACTCAGCCCCAGAGTCAGGAGAAATGAGGGGCTTTCTCCAACCCTAGCCCAGGATCACGACCCGAAACAATCCTGTCTTTGGGAGGACACGTCTCCTGCAGGAGCCAGGAAGGGGACTGTCCCCTCTCCCCTCCCTGGTCCAGGATGCCCAGGACCTTCAAGAGCTCTTCATCTGAGGAGGAGTCATGGAGAGCAATTGTGTCTCGTCAGCCCAGCAAGTGAAATAACCAAACCCCAACCCTCAGGTCCTAACAGCAGTAGAATTTCAATGTACTGTTTGGGGGCAGCCTCCTCCCATTTTACGTGGCCTTGTGGAACCCCAAGGAAAGTCCAGGCTCTGTGCCCAGCTTACGTCAATCACCAGCACTCCACATGTTCCTGCCATGGGAGTGATCATTCAGCATCACCCCATTGCACAGAGGAGGGGTGGGAGGCCCAGAGAGGGGAGGTAAATGGCTCCAGTCCCAGAGCTGGTCAGCAGAGAAGCTGGAAAGTCAGCCCTCCAGAGCCCCTGCTAGACCAGCCAGAGACTCCCTGAGTTGAAAGTGAGCCCTCCCCTGCCTGACCAGCCACACACTGGCCCCTGAACTTCATGATGGCCTGTTCTTGACCCTGAAGGTGAGCTGGCTGACTAGGAGGAGGAGTCCAGCTGGTGGGACAGGATCTAGCTACAGGACAGAGTGACACATTGGAACTAGCAGGAGCCACACTCTGGTCTCCCTCCTGGAGACTGCCTGGGAGCTGGAATCTGGGTGCCTTAGGGGCCAACACCCAAAAGGGTCTGCACTGACCAGGGAGCCATGGCCCCCAGGGATAGTCCACTCTGCCCTCTCCCCGCTACTGCCTGGCCTCACCTCTCCTCACTGTGGGACTGCAGGACCCGGAACCAGGCCCCATAGGGATGGCTCGGTTCTAGCTTGTGATGATTTTGCAGCCCCCGGAGAACCTGCATTTCCTGGGGCCAGAGGGAGGACTGGCTGTGGACAAGGACTAGGCTGAGGAAGATGCAGGGCCTTGTGGACAGTGAAGGATGGGGCAGGGGCCGAGTCCTGGGGCCACTGGTCATGTCTAAAAAGGGCTGAAATCCCTGAATGCCCACGGGGTCCCTCATTACAATAACGACCCCCTTCACACTTGGGCATTCTGCTGGTCGGCCCCTCCTCCCCGGCCTCCATCCTGCCCCTCTGACTCCAGCCAGGGCTGTAGCCAGGGACAGGCTGGGGCTCTGCCCTGGGTCCTGCCAGGAAGACAAGGCAGAAGGAGGAGAGGAGAAGGGGATGGGGTGGACTGATCTCCCTGTCCTGAGTCAGCCTCCACTGATGCCTCCAGGTCCACTGGCCCAATCCTGCACTTAGCTGGACCCTGAGAGCGAGTCTGCATTCCAGGCCAGCTGGGTGGGGGGTATTCAATAACCTGTGCGTCCCCAGACGTCCTATCCACCTGGCCTTTCACCCTAAGGCCTGCCGCCGAGGGTGGGCATGGTTGCAGGTCCCAGCGGACTTTGGGGTCACAGAGCAGTCGGCTGTGGTTAGGGAATGTGGGGGCCCAGTTAGGTGCAGAGCCACGGGTCTCGTGTACATCTGCCGCAGGGCTGGTTCGCCGTACAGGTGCTGTGTGCAGGTCCCCTTTGCACAACTGGCCATGACACACCTGGCTGAACCACTCGGTGGGGAGGCCTGTGTGCCTGGTGCACCTCTCCCCCACCTACCCCTGGAGGAGCGGCCACGTTCAAGCTTTTCCATGTCCAACCCTCAGGGACAGCTGGGAACCTGGGTCAAGAGAGGCAGGCACTGACCCAAGACAAATGAGGGGTGCAGAGCCCAAGGAGCAGGGCTGCTCTCTAGTCCCAGACCAGCCCCAAACCTCCCATGAGGTTCGCTTTGTGGGTGAGAGCTCCTCAGATCCTCGGGGATAGCTACCCACCCCGTCCATGTGGGGACATGACCTTGGCATCCCCAGGCACGTAGAGGCATGTGCACCTGCACACCCACCCACACACACACACCACTCTGACTGCCCAGCTGGGGGTCAGAAGGGGAGGACACCCTGGGAGCGAGGTGGGTGACAAGAGGGCGAAAGAAGAAAGAGGTTGGAGACAGCTGGGCCATGGGGCAGGCCATCAGGACTCCTGGCAATGACCCAGATGCAGAGCATGGGGAGGGGAGACAAGCCAGGCTGATGGTCAGGTGTCCCCAAGGGCCCCAGGGGGTTTCCAGGTCGCTGGGAGAAGACAGGGTCTGGGTTCCGGTGTCCACCGTCACCCTGGGCACTTGGGAGTAGGAAGAGATACCCACCCCCAAGTCCAGAGGGCTATAGCACAAAAGGCCTCAGCTTATTCTTCTGTCACTTTGGCTGCGGAGATGCAGTGTCCGAAGGGTCCCACATGCTTGTAGAAGAGCCTGTTGGCCATGGATGTCCATCCCTGACCCACTGTGCTCCCAGTGCTGGGGAAATGCTTTGTACTCTCTCCAGGTCCTTCTCAGCAGAGAACAGACTGGGGGCTTGGGCGGCTGAGGAGCTGGGTGCGCAGAACGTGGCAGAGCACTGGGCCACCTGTCTGGAGACCAATGTCAGGACCCTCCTTGTTGTAGCCTAAGGGTCCCCATGTGGAAGAGGATCCGAAATCACTGCTCTGGTCAGGGTGAGGAGGCCTTAGGAAGGAATGGAGCACCAGGACCGGAGAGGGAAACGGGGACAAGGGAGGCTCCTGAGGTTTCTTACATCACCCATGGAACCCACAGATCCTGCTCCTGTGAGAGACACAGACACAGAGACAGAAAAGAGACAGAGAATGAACACAGGACAGAGGGAACAGGGAAGTCATAGACTTTCCTCCACCAGCTTGGAAATGACATCCCGGCATTTTGTGCCATTCCATTCCGGAGAGCACCATCACACAGGCCATCCACCCTGGAGGGGAGAGGATTCCACAGGGGTGTGTGACCAGGATTCAGGGATGCCAGGGGCCACTGTGGGGTCTGCCCAGCACACGGGCACCGACGAGGCCCTGGAACCTGAGCCTAACCCTAGTGGGAGCCCCTGGAAGTCTGTGGTGTGAGAGGACAAGGTCAGAATCAGTTCATTACTACCTTCCCACCTGGGCTGGGAGAAAGCCAGGAAGGGGGTGGCTTTGCCTGGACCCCAGAGCAGACCCAAGCCCCTCTGAGCTGTGTTCCATGCCAAGCCCAGCTCCTGGCTCATCCTTGCATTGTCAAGTATGCAGCAGCCTCCTGTGAAGGCGGGTATGGAACATGTGTAGAGGTCCTACCCCTGATGGCGTCCCTCAAGTAGAAGCCAGAATACACCGATATGCAGATATGGTGCCTGGAGAGGTAATGAGAGGCACGGGGTCTGTCCAGGGTCACAGCCCTGGGCACGCGCAGGAGCCCGGTCTGAACCCAGCTCTGTGCCATCACAGTGGGGACACCGACTGCACCCAGACCTCCCCGGGGGCTGTGGGTGAGCTGTGTGGCTGTCACTGTATGGATGGGGCACGGGGGGAGGGTGAGCATTGAGCAGCGGTGGAGGGGGGCCCTCGGGGGGCTCTTCTGTGAGGAGGAAGTTGGGTAAGGGGACCCCAGGCAGTTGTGACCTCACTTCCCTGAAAACATAGCCCAACAGAATTTGGAACCCCAGTAACCAGGCACCCATATTCCAAAGAAAGCCTCCTGACCATCTCATTTCGTTGGAGATCCTCAAACCAAGATGTTCACATGCTGCCTGCCGAAGTCCGGAGGCTGCAGGCAGAAGAAAGCGTGCTCTGTAGATGCGGTCCCCCACTGGGGATTTCATGTCAGGCCTCCCCTCCACCTCTGGACATTTGGCCGAAAGCACAGAAAGGTAACACCAGGAGGCCCACAGCCGGCCGCCCAGCCCCACTCGCTCCAATCTGACCTGTGTAGCCCCAGGTGCCCTCCCTGTGTGTGTGTGTCTGTGTATGTGTCTGTTTCTGTGTGTGTGTGTGTGCGTGTGTGTAAGTGTGTGGGTGCATGGATGGGGGTGTGTGCCTGTGTGAGTTTGTGTGTGTGTGATAGTATGTGCGTGTGTGTGTGTCGGGGTGAGGGTGTGCGTGTGTGGCTTTGTCTGTATGTGAGTGTGTGTGTGTG
>NW_027398322.1:0-12137 GCF_003265705.2 Callorhinus ursinus
TGGTGATGATAACAGTGATATTGATGATGATGCTGATGATGGTGGTGATGGTGATGATGGTGATGGTGATGATAATGGTGATGATGATGCTGGTGGTGATGATGGTATTGGTGGTGATGGTGATGATGACAGTGATGATGGTGATGGTGATGGTGGTGATGATGATGATGGTGATGACAATAAGCATCTTTGCTGGTCTGGATACTTTGACTGAAGAGATGATTGTCTTCTAGGATGTTTTGAAGGAACTCAGAAACTCCTGGATGTTTGCTTATCACTGAAATCCCACCATTGGTGAGCTGTTCATTGGGACTCAGGTTTGCACCTTCTCCAGCATCCCCAAATTTAGATTTTTTTCCTTTATGATTTGTGTCTCTACCTGTTGGTAAGAAATCCTTCTCAAAATTCATAAAGCTATTTTCCTATGTTTTATTTTAACATTTTAATATTTTACTTTTCATTTTTAGCTATTTAGCATATCTGGAGTTTACTTTTGCCTATGAGATGAGGTAGGGATTTCATCTTTGTTACTTTGTAATATAATGGATTCTTACATTGCTATATCTCCAAGAAATCCTCTTTGTTGGTCAGAGTGATTTTCAGGGCATTAGGTCTCTTTCTACCCTCTGGGAGATGTACTTGGCAGCAGGTAAGTTAGGAATTTATCATTTGATTTTAAAGTAAGGGAGTATTTTCATAGATATGTCATTATTCAAGTCCACCACTAGAATATCCTTCCCTTCCCTCCCTCCCTCCCTCCCTCCCTTCCTTCTTTCCTTCCTTCCATCCATCAATCCACCCTTCCTTCCTTCCTTCCTTCCATCCATCAATCCACCCTTCCTTCCTTCCTTCCATCCATCAATCCACCCTTCCTTCCTTCCTTCCTTCCTTCCTTCCATCATCCATCCACCCATCCACCCATCCATCCATCCATCCATCCATCCATCTGTCCTTCCTTCCTTGCATCCATCCTTCCTTCCATCCACTCATCTATTCATTCCAAGCTGCTTGCAAGTTGGTATACTTTTTCAATCTGAATATGTATCCTTGTTTGATTTTGGAAAAATTTTAGTAAAAGTATTTCTCTCTCTTTCTCTGTTTTCCTCTCTAGGAACATTATTAAATAGTTGATGGAGCTGCTCATTCTGTCTTCTGTCTCTGAGCTCCCCTTCTTGGTTTTCACTTCTTAGCATTCTGTGTGATCTTTCAGCCCTTTCTTCTAATTTGCTACTTTTCTTCTTCAATGGGTCTAATCTACTAGTCTAGCAGAACAGGGCTGGTCTAGTGTGGGCTGATGAGATGATGCCTAAATGAAAAACTTCAGTGCAAACAAGAGCTTGGAGCCAGATAGGAAAGAGAGGGTAGTCATGCCCACTTCTTGGAATCCTGGAGAGAGAAGGTTGGACAGGGGTTCCCTGTCACATGTGATGGGAGCCAGTTCCACTTGAGCTGGCATCTGGTTACCCTGGTATTTTACAGTACTGTGTGATATTTGACTTAATGTTAATATTCAGTGTCTGTTTTTTTATTTGCAACTCTTTGTCACTTTCATGGGAAATTTTTAAAAATGCTGGTTTAGAACATTTATGAGTTTGAGTAGTGGTTTGTCCTTGGAAAACATGTTGACAAAAGCACCTGGCTTGGATTCCAAACTGTGGAACATCAGCATCAGAGATTTTTTGGGACCAAGGACTCCTGCTTAGTCCCCATTTGTGCTCCAAGACTTTAAACATGTGCCCTAGTGTAGAAAAGGCATAGGACTTCTTCTGGGCTCTGCTCTGTAACTTGTTTGGGTAACTCCAACTCTCTGAGCCTTAGTTTCCTCATCTGTAGACTGGGGAGACTAATTGAGCTTTGACTACCTTCCATGAGTATACTGAGGGTCACATGATATAATAGATGTGAATGTGCATTGCAAACTGTGAGGTGTTTTGGATGCTTGTAAGTCATGTGTAGGTGAACTTTGGGGAGCCTTCTTTCCATCAGGGGCTTGTGTTGAGGCTGGCTTTTAATCCCAAATGGCCGATGGAGGGGAGCCTCGGATGCTTGTGGGATTTGAAACTCCTTCAAGGATTCTATACTCTTTGTAAGTTATAGGTTGGCTTTTATTATGCAATGGCTGTGATAAACTCTATTTCTTTTTGGGCTCTTTGCACAAGCTCATCATTCATCACATAGGCTGAGCCTATGGGATAGTGTGCAAAATCTCAGGGTGTCATTAAGTTGGGGATTGTAGGAAAGATGCCTTACAAGTTACATAATCTAATCCTTCAATTCCTTGGTGAATAATTATAATAATAATAACTTCCATTTGCTGGGTGCCCAGCACTAGTCATTTTACATATGTTAGCTACGAAGTAGATACCATTATGTTTTGGAAATGTCAATGAGAAGGGATTTTTTTATAGGTCACAAAGTTTAGAAGTGGCAGACTTGGGAGTGAGGTCCATGCTCTCTGACCCCAAAGTCCACGTTCCCTTTAGGACATCCTAAAGGGTGGTTTAGAGCTGGTTTTTGTTTTTAGTCAGCCTACCAATCAACTAACCAGCCAAATGATGAAAAACCTCCCCCCCAACCAATAACAACCAACTAATAATTAATCAACTAAGCATCCACCCAGTCAACCAACCATTATTAATGACTACTCACCCAACCAATACCAACCAGCCAATAAGTAAGTAATCAACTAACCATCCAACCAAACAAGTAACCAGCCAACTAGTGAACAAATCCATCCAACCAAAAACAACCAACTAATAATTAGTGAATCAGCCCACCAACCAATCAGTTAATCAACAACCAGCCTCCCACTACCAACAACCTGCATTGCTATCAGTCATCTGAAGGGAGACAGCCTATTGTTCCAACCTCAGGGAACTGCTGGTCTGTGGGAAAGCGAGGATCACTGTCCTGCTTATCACACCACATTCTAATTATTTGTTCAGCATCTGCCTCCCCATCTGGATTGGAACTTGTCTAGGGTGGGGGTAGTGCCTTGGTCCTCCCTGTGTCCCTCAAGCCCAGTGCAGGAGCAGCACATTGCTGGCTGCGATGGAGGGCAGGGGCATCCAGTAAATATCGTACTGGAGGAGACTCAGTCAGACGTGGCTCAGGGGTTCATATACCCATCTCAGAGGGTTTGTGTGAAAGGAAGGTTAGATGATCCTCTGGCCTGGGGAATTCCCTCCTGGGTGTAGCAGAAGGAATGTTTACAGGGATGCTGCCTCCTCCTGAATGCTCTCCCTGGGCTCCATGCTGGACTGGAGCATGCCGTGGCGGAAAGAGCCCTGAACTGGGGTCAGGGGTCTGGGCCCAGCTGAGCCACTAACACCTTGGGTGGCCTTGAACGGCTGGCCTCAGTCACCAATCCCTCCACCTCTGCTCCCTCATTTTATGGGCAAGGCCACCGAGGCCCCAAGACCCGAGTCCGCCCCTCTTCAAGCCCCTTCCAGCTCTGGCATTTCCAGTCTTTTCTGGCTCCTCATTAACAGAGTATTTTCCTTTTCCAGTCCACACTCCAGCTTCCTCCCGTGGGCCCCGACCCCTGCAGCAGGGGAGCGGGCACCTTGTGAAACTCTCTGAAACGCACACGGGGAACCCTGCCCCACCTCCCACCAAAGGGGCCAGAGGCTAATTGGCAGGCACGCCGCATCCTGTATCAGCCCCGCAGACGTGCACTCTGGGCCCCGGAGCCCAGTGCTGCCGGGAAACGCGCACTCGGCTCCTCCGTATCTGTTACAGGCCCCGCGGTTCACCGTCTGCTCGGAAATTGGGTAAGTGTTTTCTTACCCAAACTTGAGTAACCGCCGTTGAAATGTATGGTTGGAAAGTCTTGGCTCTCAGAACAGACCACACAGTAACTTGCCCAGTGAAACTCAATGCCCGGGGCTTATTCGGTTTTACCTAAGACACCAGTGCAGGAAAAAAATGGGTTTGGAGGGGCCGAGGGTATTTCTATTCCTCTCTGAGGGGGTTCATTAGTTGGAGGAAGGCTGAGGGGTACTGGTGTTGCTCTGCTTCCTAGCCTGGGCCTGGCTTCTGGCACAGGGGCGGGAGAGTGAAGAAGAACCTCAGGGGCCTCTGGGCCTTGGAGGCAGCCCGATGGAGGGTTCCAGCCCATGGGTCCTGTGCCACATTCTGGCAGGCTGCTCCACATCCAATGCGGGCCCGGCTTAATCAGCCTCTCTCACCCGCACAAGCCAAGAAAAAGCTGTAAAGTCAGAAGGAACCCTGGCATCTGCTCTGTGCCTCAGAACAGAGCCGATATTGTCCCGGCCTTCCTGGTCTCTGCGGCCCTCATTCTTGTTGACCACACAAATGGTTCCAATCAGTTTCCAGAGGCTCTCTGGGGTGTTTTTAGATGTTTGCTTTCTCAGGTCAGTCACCCTCCAACCTTGAATGTCACCTCTCCACCCACCCTCTCTGGCTGACACCAAGGGGAAGGTTAGGTGTGAATTGGATGTGTGTGTGTGTGTTTGTGTGTGTGTGTGTGTGCGTGCGCGCGCACACGTGCACCGGTGCAGACTCTTGATAGATTTCAGCTTCTGTGCACTGACGTGCCCTACTGAACAGCCACAACACTTGCCTGAGGAGATGCCCAGGGAGAGGCTATGGGGCCTCTGGATTATGCGTGGTGCAGATGGGTCTCTCCTTCGAATAAGGGAAACATGGTCCAGTGCTCACAGGACTGCATCGCATCTCTCTGGTGACTCTCACCTGTTATGGAGCCGTGCCTACCTTTCTACCCTGGCCCCTGGCCCCACAGGCTTGGAGCTCTTTCTGTCTGAAACTCCTGTTTGGGGCTGACAATGTCTGCCATTCAACCTCTGCAGAGGACGCAGCGCCCGAAAGCCATCAGGGATTTAGGATGTTTTTCTCCTTCATCAGAGAGTGTCGAATCTAAAGGCCTTTTGTGCCAAGTCTCCAGTGAACAGATTAATAAAGTAGGAAGGGTGAGGGTCTTGTCACTGCCAAACAAAGTTGGATTTGTTGATATAGCAGCAACCTGGACTCGGAAGTCAAGTCCCACAACAGAGGACTGGTCTCCCCACCCCCAGGCCACCAGAAAGAGCTGTCTGTGTGAGAAAACAATCATTCTCAGTGAAACTTCGTAGATACGAGGCTTGGGTCTGATTTGTTTTTGTCGAGCCATGGAAGTAAGTCTGGAGAGCCCCTCCTGAGGGACACACGGAGCCGAGACTTGCTGTAGGCCGACTGCCTCCCAGGCACAGGCTAAAGACCTCCGTGTTGATGTCTTTTTCTGGTCTTTAAGGCTTTTCTTTTCTGTTGAGGAAAGCAATGGTCAACTCTGTTTTCCCACAGCGTGTTCATCCAGGAGGGTAGTGGGGCGTCAGAGGCCCCCTCCCTCCCTCCTGCCTCCATCATCAGCCCCACTGCTCTGACTTACAGAATTGAGGGCTTCAGATGTAGGCTCCTGGGGTCTAACAGATGTGCCCCTGACCCCCGGCTTTGTGATTGTCTGATGGGGGAAGCAAGGTCAAAGTTCTCCACCTCATCTGTCATGGGTTGGGCGCTCTGAAACTAGATACCAACACAGAGTTTGAGCAGGATTGGTGGAAGGAGAAGTGAAACTTGGATGCAGCCTCACAAAGCCTAGGCCAGTCTGCGGGCCACTTGCGGTGAAGACGGCCCATCAGAGTGTCCGCAACTGGCCTCAGTGCTCAAGCCCCGGTGGTTTGGGCCAGGCAGCTCTGTGCAGCTGGGACGGGCCCTGAGGTGCAGACAGCTAGTGGACACACTTCCCGCTGCTGGTGCCCAGAACAGAATTTCATTCTGAGCTAGCACTTCCCGGTGGTGCCCTAGGACCCTGGGAATTCTGTGAAGGTGACGAAGAAGGGCCTGTGCATTGTTTCAAGTGTTGAAACTCTGTCTTTCTACCTGAAATCAAGGCACAACCCAAAGTTGTCTTTGTCTTGGATTAGACCTGAAGAGTTGTAGGATGGTGGATGTGTAGAGGATAGGTCAGAGTCCTCTAGCCATGGGACTTGGGGCCTGTCACTTAGCCATTCTCTCCTTGACCAAACTCTGAGCTCTTTTCCAACGAGGCTCTGGCTTTGGGCATGTCCTCAAGAGCCCAGTTTTAGCAAGAACACTGCTAAGTCAGTCAAGTCAGTATCCCCCACCCTAGGCATCTGATCGTTGACCAGATGCCTCAGTCCCACCATCCGCCAGGGGGGAAGGGGGGTCTGACCTCCTGGCCTGCCTTCTGTATACATCCTGTCAGGTCAGTTTTGCCAGAACCCCCCCACCCCTGATGTTCCCTCCTGTTACTTTCCCATCCGCTGACCCACCTGCTCCTTGGCTGTAAATTCTCCCTTTTCCTTGCTGAATTCAGAGTGGAGCCCAGTCTTTGCACCCCAGTAACCCCATTGCAGTGAGCACTGTACCTACTCTGATGGTCCTGAAAAGTCTGCCTTTAAATAATTTTTTTAAAAAAGATTATTTATTTATTTATTTATTTATTTTTGTGTGAGAGAGAGATGGGGAGAGAGAGAGAGCGAACGAAGCACGAGCTGGGGGAGGGGGAGAGGGAGAAGCAGCCTCCCTGCTGAGCAGGGAGCCCCTTGCGGGGCTCGATCCCAGGACCCTGAGCCGAAGGCAGACACTTAACGACTGAGCCACCCAGGTGCCCTGAAAAGTCTGCCTTAATCATTTTAACAAAGGGCCCGGGTGCTGTTACCTTGACCTCCAACTCCTCCTCCACCTCCTCCTCACCATCACACCACCCTCGTCATCACTGCCTTCCTCACTGTCACCATGGTCATGGGAAGATGGATCAGACCACCTCTGTGGGCAGAGGGTGGAGTGACGTGCAGGAGGGTGATGTTTCAGCTCACTCTGACAAGAGCTGTCTCACACTTGGAGGTAGCAGTCGGTCCCGAACTCAAAGGCCTGCAGTGGCCGGGCAGAGGGCATAAATGATTGGAATTTGGGGTCTAAGGAGATGGGGCCTGTGAGACTCTGATGAACTGCCTAAAGATAATGAATTACAAATTTTTGCAAAACAAGATGATGGCCAACATAAGGGGCACATCCAGCCCTGGGGCCCCCAGTTTGGCCTGGAGGGTTATTTTCCCCAGATTCAGGGAGCTTCCGATTCCTGGAGAAGGAGACACAGAATGGCCATTTGTCAGGGGTGGGGAGGCCACAGGCTCTTGTGGGGAGGCTGCAGTTTTGGAATTAGGCGCGTTTGGGTTTGAGTTGCAGACGTGCACCATTGAACATGTTGGTCAACTTTTCGGAGCCCCAGTCCCCTCCTCTGAACACAGCAGGGTAGTCCCTGCCTCCCTGACGCAGCTGCCTGAGGGTGGAGGCAGTGCTCACTGCAGGCTTGCTGTGGTCCTGCTTGGCTTCAGAGGCTGAGCTGCTAAGACCAAGTGAAGGGTCTGCAGTCCTTGTCCTTCTGCTCACGCCACACATACCACTCACCACACAGCAACACAGGCGTACACACTCACACATCAGTACACCCATACATCCTCACACACTCTCACACACATGCTCACCCCCACACATTTACCCACTCACACACGCCCTCACACGTTCATACACACATTCCAACACACATCTACTCTCATGACTCTCTCTCACACACCACTTTGAATCCTGCACCTCCTCTCATCTGCCTGATTCCGAAACACCCTCTAGATCATCTTTACATGTGACCCGGGAAATCATTTCCTTCCTCCTCCAGAAGATGCCTCATGATATCAGTTGAGAAGAATGAACTCAACCCAGTGGCTCTTGGGGGCCAAACTCTGACCCGACGGCTTGCTGGCTCTGGGCCCTTCTTAGTAAGCAGACCCACCCAGCATACCTTGCCTGCAGGCCACCCAGTCTTTCCCTCCCCTGCAGGAAGCCTGTGGGTGGGCTCCCTCCCCTTGGGCTGCTGGACTGGCGGTCCTCCCTGTCACTGTTAACCCTTACTTGTGAAGGGAGAGGCAGGGAGGGGGTGTCTTCTCTCGTCCACGGCTGCAGAGGACCCCAGCCTCTCTCCTGGAGGCTGGGTAAGAAGTGCAGTTTCTACAGCTTTGACTGGGTCTCCTGCAGGAAATGGTCAGCCTATAAGCACAGTAAGCTTGCTTGCTGTATTGCAGGCCCTCAATAAATACAAATGAATAGATGTTTTCCCTGATTGAGGAGGCTGCTCCATACCTGGACCTCCCAAATTCTTGGGCATAAAGGGCTCCTCTGCTGATTTCACCCACTCTGCATCCATGTCTCCTTTGTTTCTTCAAGGCATCACCTTCCCTCCCCCTGCCAGTCCACCTGGTTCTAGTGGGCACGAGACCCAGGTCCATCCTTTCTGACCACAGTGATTGATTTGGAGGTGTCTTGTGACCCAAACAAGTCCAGTGAGAGCCCTTGATGAGGATCTTCTGCTGGAACACAGTAAAAGAGATGCCCCTTTGGGATTGCCAAACTGTGAGGATTTGACTGTGAGAATTTGCAATTTTGCCCTCGTGCAAAACTCTATCCAAAATTAAACTGGTGCAGAGACAGGCATCAGAGGGAAGGAGAGAGCCCAGGACCTGGAGATACTGTCTGAGCCTTTCGTCCATATCAACTGCAATAGGGAGTCTCCTGTAGTCAGGACCAACAGTTAATTCCCTGGTGGGTGTGCAATGGCTTGAAGTGGGCCTTTTTTTTTTTAAATTTAATTTAATTTAATTTTGTTATGTTAGTCACCATACAATACATTATTAGTTTTTGATGTAGTGATCCACGATTCATTGTTTTCATATAACACCCAGTGCTCCATGCACTACGTGCCCTCCTTAATACCCATCACCGGGCTAACCCATCCCCCCACCCCCTCCCCTCTAGAACCCTCAGTTTGTTTCTCAGAGTCCATAGTCTCTCATGGTTCGTCTCTCCCTCCGATTCCCCCCCTTCATTTTTCCCTTCCTTCTCCTAATGTCCTCCATACTATTCCTTATGTTCCACAGATAAGTGAAACCATATGGTAATTGACTTTCTCTGCTTGACTTATTTCACTTAGCATAATCTCCTCCAGTCCCATCCATGTTGACGTAAAAGTTGGGTATTCATCCTTTCTGATGGCTGAGTAATATTCCATTGTATATATGGACCACATCTTTATCCATTTATCTGTTGAAGTGCATCTCGGCTCTTTCCACAGTTTGGCTATTGCAGACATTGCTGCTATGAACATTGGGGTGCATATGGCCCTTCTTTTCACTACATCTGTGTCTTTGGGGTAAATACCCAGTAGTGCAATTGCTGGGTCATAGGGTAGCTCTATTTTTAAATTTTTGAGGCACCTGCACACTATTTTCCAAAGTGGCTGTACCAACTTGCATTCCCAGCAACAGCGTAAGAGGGTCCCCCTTTCTCCACAATCTCTCCAACATTTGTTGTTTCTTGCCTTGTCCATTTTTGCCATTCTAACTGGTGTAAGGTGGTTTTGATTTTAATTTCCCTGATGGCTAATGATGATGAACATTTTTTCATGTGTCTGTTAGCCATTTCTATGTCTTCTTTGGAGAAGTGTCTGTTCATGTCTTCTGCCTATTTTTTTTTAAGATTTTATTTTATTATTTGATAGACAGAGAGAGACAGTGAGAGAGGGAACACAAGCAGGGGGAATGGGAGAGGGAGAAGCAGGCTTCCCGCCAAGCAGGGAGCCCGATGCGGGGCTCGATCCCAGGAACCCGGGATCATGACCTGAGCCGAAGGCAGACACTTAACGACTGAGCCACCCAGGCACCCCCTGCCCATTTTTTGACTTGAATATTTGTTTTTTGGGTGTTGAATTTGAGAAGTTCTTTATAGATCTTGGATACCAGCCCTTTATCTGTAGTGTCCTTTGCAAATATCTTCTCCCATTCTGTGGGTTGCCTCTTTGTTTTGTTGACTGTTTCTTTTGCTCTGCAGGAGCTTTTTATCTTGATGAAGTCCCAAAAGTTCATTTTTGTTTTTGTTTCACTAGCCTTCGGAGATGTATCTTGCAAGAAGTTGCTGTGGCCAATGTCAAAGAGGTTACTGCCTATGTTCTCCTCTAGGATTTTGATGGATTCCTGTCTCACATTGAGGTCTTTCATCCATTTTGAGTTCATCTTTGTGTATGGTGTTAGAGAATGGTCGAGTTTCATTTTTCTGTATATAGCAGTCCAATTTTCCCAGCACCATTTATTGAAGAGACTTTCTTTTTTCCATTGCATATTTTTTCCTGATTTGTTGAAGATTATTTGACCATGGAGTTGAGGGTCCATATCTGGGCTCTCTATTCTGTTCCGTTGGTCTATATGTCTGCTTTTGTGCCAGTACCATGCTGTCTTGGTGATCACTGCTTTGTAATATAGCTTGAAATCAGGCAATGTGATGCCCCCAGCTTTGTTTTTCTTTTTCAACATTTCTTTGGTGATTCAGGGCCTTTTCTGCTTCTCTGCAAATTTTAAGATTGTTTGTTCCAGCACTTTGAAAAATGTCATTGGAATTTTGATTGGGATGGCATTGAAGGTATAGATTGCTCTGGGTACCATAGACATTTTTTTTTAAATTTTTTATTCTTATGTTAATCACCATACATTACATCATTAGTTCTTGATGAGCATAGACATTTTAATAATGTTTATTCTTCCAATCCATGAGCATGGAATGTTTTTCCATCTTTTTGTGTCTTCCTCAATTTCATTCATGAGTGTTCTGTACTTCCTAGAGTATAGATCCTTTACCTCTTTGGTTAGGTTTATTCTGAGGTATCTTTTGGTTTTTGGTGCTATTGTAAATGGAATCGTTTCTCTAATTTCTCTTTCTACAGTTGCATTATTAGTGTATAAGAAAGCAACTGATTTCTGTGCATTGATTTTGTATCCTGCTACATTATTGAATTGCTGTATGAGTTCTAGTAATTTGGGGGTGGAGTCTTTTGGATTTTCCGCATAAGGTATCATGTCATCTGTGAAGAGAGAGTTTGACTTCTTCTTTGCCAATTTGAATACCTTTTATTTCTTTTTGTTGTCTGATTGTTGTTGCCAGGACTTCTAGTACTATGTTGAACAACAGTGGTGAGAGTGGTCATCCTTGTCGTGTTCCTGATCTTAAGAGTAAAGCTCTTAGCTTTTCCCCATTGAGGATGATATTCGCTGTGGGTTTTTCATAGATGCATTTTATGAACTTGAGGAATGTTCCCTCTATCCCTATACTCTGAAGAGTTTCAATCAGGAAAGGATGTTGTATTTTGTCAAATACTTTTTCTGCATCAATTGAGAGGACCATATGGTTCTTCTCTCTCCTTTTATTAATGTGTTCTACCACATTGATTGATTTGTGAATGTTGAACCACCCTTGCATCCCAGGGATAAATCCCACTTTGTCGTGGTGGATGATCCTTTTAATGTATTGTTGGATCCTATTAGCTAGGATTTTTTTTTTTTTTTAGATTTTATTTATTTGACAGAGAGAGAGAGTATAAGCAAGGGGAGAGGGAGAAGCAGGCTCCCTGCTGAGCGGGGATCCCAACGTGGGGCTCAATCCCAGGACCTTGGGATCATGACCTGAGCCGAAGGCAGACGCCCAACCAACTGAGCCACCCAGGCGCTCCTAGCTAGGATTTTGTTGAGAATTTTGGAATCCATATTCATCAGGGATAGCAGTCTGAAATTCTTTTTGATGGGGTCTTTGCCTTGGTTTGGGGATTAAGGTAATGCTGGCCTCATAGAATGAGTCTGGAAGCTTTCCTTCTCTTTCTATTTTTTGAAACAGCTTCAGGAGAATAGGTATTATTTCTTCTTTGACTGTTTGGCAGAATTCCCCAGGGAATCCATCAGGCCCTGGACTCTTGTTTTTTGGGAGGTTTTTGATCACTGCTTCAATCTCATTACTGGTTACTGGCCTATTGAGGTTGTCAATTTCTTCCTGTTTAAGTCTTGGGAGTTTATAGGTTTCCAGGAAGGCATCCGTTTCTTCCAGGTTGCTCAATTTATTGGCATATAGTTGTTTATAATAATTTCTAATAATTGTTTCTATTTCCTTGGCGTTGGTCATGATCTCTCCCCTTTCAGTCATAATTTTATTAATTTGGGTCCTTTCTCTTTTCTTTCAGATAAGTCTGGCCAGTGGTTTATCAATCTTATTAATTCTTTCAAAGAACC
>NW_027398323.1:0-12158 GCF_003265705.2 Callorhinus ursinus
CTTCCAATCCCTGAGCATGGAACGTTTTTCCATTTCTTTGTGTCTTCTCAATTTCTTTCATGAGTATTTTATAGTTTTCTGAGCACAGATTCTTTGCCTGTTTGGTTAGATTTATTCCTAGGTATCTAATGGTTTTGGGTGCAATTGTAAATGGGATTGACTCATTAATTTCTCTTCTGTCTTGTTGGTGTATAGGAATGCCACTGATTTCTGTGTATTGATTTTATATCCTGCCACTTTACTGAATTCCTGTATGAGTTCTAGCAGTTTTGGGGTGGAGTCTTTTGGGTTTTCCACATAAAGTCTCATATCATCTGCAAAGAGTGAGAGTTTGACTTCTTCTTTGCCGATTTGGATGCCTTTTATTTCTTTTTGTTGTCTGATTGCTGTGGCTAGGACTTCTAATACTATGTTGAATAGCAAGACCACAGAGGATCTTGCTAGCTGAGTGAATCTGGGCAAATTGTGGCTTAACTTCTCTCCATGGAGCTTCCTTT
Organism: Callorhinus ursinus; assembly: GCF_003265705.2. Lineage (NCBI taxonomy): Eukaryota > Metazoa > Chordata > Mammalia > Carnivora > Otariidae > Callorhinus > Callorhinus ursinus. The sequence goes on from NW_027398323.1 coordinate 498, forward strand.
GTCCACCAACAGCATGACAAAATAGTGATAAAATACTCCCCCAAGAGTTGTTGTGAGCATTAAATGAGATACTGTATGTCAAACTTTTTGTACATTCAAAACACACAGACAAGTTCCAATTAATTAGCTATGTGACCTTCCAGCAAGTCATTTAACCTCACCAGTTTCAATTCTCTCCAAGTCTAAATTCTCTTCCCAAACAGCCTCCTTGGATTATGGAGAATTGTAATTAACGTATTGAGCACCAGCTTAATTAGTGCCACCTCCTGCTATCCCTGAAATTACACTGTTTATACGTAACTGGCCCCCCAAGTCCCTGAATGGTGCCGGGGCACTCAGCTAAGAAAACAGTGTCCAATCCTATTGACACTCCTCCTTTCCTTAGCAAACCGTTGTTCGCTGAGGACGCAAAGGTACACTTCTGAGCAGCCCCTAATGAACTGATAAGGTTGAAAAAATGCAGTTTGAATTCTCAAGATTTTTCTTTGGATGAGTGATGGGAACAGAAATGACCCTACACATGCATAGTGCACACCTTCCTTTGCTAATTCTATTTGGATGGACTGTTGCAATTAGCTATGACAGCCGCTTGAAGCATTTTTAAACTGAAAGGAAATCTTAACTGACCTGAAATCACCATCAAGATGTATGTTTATGTGTGTGTGGGTGGATGTGGGTGGGGGCACAAGTGTGCATCCAACAGAAATCTGTATAGTCAGGAAGGTTTGACTGAATGAGTCTTAGAATCTGCTGGTTGATTCTATTTCCCACCCAAACATCTGAGTCAGCCCTAATTAAGGCTCCTTCATTTAGCATATAAATTTTGCCAAACATAAAAGAACACAAAAATGACTAATCATTGCTTTGGCCCTCAAAGAGTCTTTTTAAGGAGCCAATATATAAGCAAGGATGATGTATGCTGATGTGTTAGGGGAGATGGGTGCTGCTGTGGGATGCGAAGGAAAGAATAAACAACTTCCCCTGGATGCAGGTAGGAGAGGGCTGGTGAGTAGTCTGGAAAGGAGGTGACCATTTTTGTCTTTTCCAAATTTGTGTTCCCCCAATTATTAAGGTTCAGTCCCTGCTCATCATTTTAAAGAAAGATAGTGGCTCTTGCCCTCTGTCAAGTTTAAGTTCTCTTGTTTGGGAACATGACATTATCCCCAAGCTAAATGTGTCAGAGGGAGATCACTGTGGCTAATAACTGCAAGCAAATCAGAGTTTTGCTGACTTGTTTGGGCATGTTTCATGTAAGGGGAACTCAGCAGGGCCTACTCATCAACCTCCTCTTCCAGTGGGGAAGCCAGGGCTTACCAACAGCTTGGGGTTCCCATGGGGCAGGTGAAAAGCAACTGGTCATGCTCCCTAAACAAAGCCCCACAGTTTACAGTGTAAACAATAGGTGGGCTTTTCACTGGATCACTTTCTAAGCCCCCATCTTTAGGATAATTGATTCTTTGGAATGAGGCCACTTTGAACCAAGAAGAATGTGGAAGGGTGGTTTGTGGTTAGGTTCTCTCCACTCCCACATAACCCAGCCAGAAGGTGGTTCTTAAAGGTATCCAACAACCACCATTAGGAGCTTCAGAGCCCTCAGGGCAGTGGTTCTTAAATTTCCCATGGATCAGCATCACCTGGACCCCGCTCCCCAGAGTTTCCTATTTAGTAGGTCTGGGTTGGACTTGAGAATTTGCATGTCTAGCAAGTTCCCAGGTGAGACCACGTTTGACCACCACTGCCTTAGAGCATGACTGATGGCTCTTGCTAAAGCGAACTTTTCAGACAATTTAAGTATGAGACTTAGTGCTATCTTGCATGGTTAGATGATTAGACCAGATATAATAAGAAAAGGATGTTTGATGAAAGATCACCTCTGTCTCACTTGACTGAGTGGGTAGGAGACAGGTTTCCCAGAAGTTTATCATATGGGGCATCTGGGTGGCTCAGTCAGTTGAGCATCTGACTCTTGGTTTTAGCTCAGGTCATGATCTCAGGGTCCTGGGAGCAAGCCCAGCATCAGGCTCTGTGCTCAGTGGAGAGTCTGCTTGTCCCTCTGCCACTCCCCCCACTTGTGCATGCACACCTGTGCTCTCTCAAATAAATAAAATCTTAAAAAATTAAAGTTTATCATGAAATTGTTTTAATTTTTTTTTGAAATCAAGAATGCTAATTTCTTTCCAGAAGAAGATTGGGAATTACATCATACAGAATTAGATTCCTTCCCAGACTGGGTTTGGGACATATGTTCTTTTATACCATCAACACAAGGCAGTTGCTTAACATAAATAGAAGGTCGTTTCACTTCTTTATTCAGTAGATACTCCCTCAGGCCTCTAGGTGAGGAAATGGTATCACACCACATGCACAAGAAAATCAGAGTTCCTGCTTTCTGCACAGCAGTAGAATTCCTTGTCTGCCCTTCGGTCTGTCAGCTGTCTCTTGGCTCACTTGTAGCTTTCACTATGTCTGGCTTTAGTCTGTGAAAGCTTGGGTCGTGACCACACAGGACGTTGCAGCTCTGTTCCCCCAGCTAACTGACTCCTTTTCTCCTACCCGTGTTCCAGGACTCCCTGGAAAGAAAATCTGATTGACCTAGCTTGAGCCAGGGGTCTGCCCTGACCCAGTGGGGGTTGAGGGTGCTATCAGCTCTGGGGCCAATGGCCAGTCCAGCATCCCCAAAAGAAAGGGGAGTCTGGGTGGGGAGGCAATGATGGATGCATGCAAAGTGGACCATATACATCCTACCGCACAGCTTTGCATACAAGGCACTACATGCGTAAAGCACCTAGCTAGACACTCAGTCAAAATTAGTTTCTTTTCCACCTCGTTCTTCTTCCAAAAAATTCATCAGGAACTCAGAGAACGAGGTAGAGGAATCTGGTTAACTGTGTCTAACAGGCTAGCATAAATGCGATGGTCCCCTGAACCCTTGATCCGACCTCCTCATGGCTGTGCAGCTCATGTTGTTTCAGGGCTCGGCCACAGGCTCAGGCCCCGGGCTCCACGGGAGAGGCAAAATCTTCAGGGGTGCCAACTCAGGACATCAGGGAGTAATAACACACCTCTCTTTCTTCACACTGCAGAAGAGTGTGACCATTTGTCAGAGATTTTCTTTTTGCGGAAAACGTGACAGAAAAATTATGGATGTTGTTAAAAAACAAAATTCAACTGAATACATTTGAAGATTACAATTTGCTTTATTCAATGATTCACAGACCGGGCGGCATCCCATCTAGCAAGTAGAAAGGAGCTCTGAGCAGTTGAACAAAATGGATGTTTTTATAAGCAGGAGGGGGGCAGGGACAAGGAAGTCATAATCAGAAGGATTATTTCAGGCTGCATCCCCTTCCTTTAGGCTAAGGGCAGGGGTCTCTCAGGCAGATGCTCTCACTAGTGCTGATCAGGTATTAATTAGGACAGGTATTAAGTCTTGCTTTGCTGGCATGGGGCTCAGCACAAGTGACTCCATTTTGGACCTCTTATTTCTTTTCTTAACAATGTGTAAAATTGTACCTTGCTCTCAAGGGTCTAAACCATGTGCTTAACTATAATCTAAATGCTTGAATGCATATGTGGACTTAATAGCATGTGTATTATTTTGTGCCAATTTATGGGGGGGAAAAAACCTTTTGTAATCCCAAAAGAGACAATGGCTCCTAATATTAGCATTAAGGGTTTTATAAAGGTGTGACATTTAATTCAAGTCTTTGGGTATGTTCAATTCAAGGAGATTGCTTACATTTCCTCTGCTCCCCTCCTTCCTTCCTTTGTTTGAAAGCAAGCAGTGTTCCCTTCCCAACGTCTGCCTGGCTGCCTGCCCTCCATCCCTTTGTCTCACTTTCCAGGACTTGGTTCCAAGGGGCTCAGGAGAGGAGGAACAGATTGGAGGAGACTCCAATCTGACTTCTTGACCAGGAAATAAATCTCATATGTAAATCTGCCTTGCAATAGTTTGCAAACACTCTTGTTAAACTGTAGAAAAATGTGACAGATTTTGTATATCATATTGAGCTCCCTGTATTTTAAAGATGAAAGAGAGGTTTAATCATCCTTAAACTTCTCCACAAGCCTCCTCATCCTTATGCAGTTTACTTTCCATGTCTTGCTATCTCCCAGTTATTTATAAATACCAGTTCAGCCTCAAATTAAGGAATCTTCTTTTCCAAACACAGAAATTCCTGAAGACAAGGGGAAGCATCATCTACTGAGTCCCACTGACTTTGCCACATAGGGTATGTAACTCTGGGTGAGAATTTCAAGGGACAAGGAAAACTACAGCTTTGGCCTCCAGAATTGAACTACTTTTTGTAAATTTCCCATCCCTTTACTACCAGGAAAATGACAATTGGGCAAATGAAGGATAAACAAAATCTCATAAGTTAAATATTTTCTTAACCAAATGAGGTTTAGTCAACTACTAATTTAAGGAAATATTTTGCATCCTCTTTTATATCAGCTGGAAAAACTGATAACACACACATTTTTCATTTATAAGGGTAAAAATTCAGCCCTGCTTTCTCAACCTTATTAACTTTGAGAACTTTAACACCTCTGAACTAAAACCGTAACCACCCAAATGTGGGACAGTTAATTAGCCAGTGAATATTTACAGCAATACAAATTTCTTTAGACCAGAAATGGGAGACAACAGTGTGAGAGAGGTCATCTTTGTCTACCATGAATTACAAACGTATAGAATAAAAGTTGTTGAGTAATACATAAGTAGTGGTGCCTGAGTGGCTCAGTTGGTTAAGCGTCTGCCTTTGGCTCAGGTCATGATCCCAGCGTCCTGGGATGGAGTCCCCCATTGGGCTCCTTGCTCGGCAGGGAGCCTGCTTCTCCCTCTCCTGCTCCCTCTGCTTGTGCTTTCTCTCTGTCTTACAAATAAATAAATAAAATCTTAAAAAGAAGGTTTTAAAAAGAAAAAATAGATAAGTAAAAATGGCTTTATTTAGTTTGATTAGACCAAAAACAATCATAATTTATTTTTAAATTAAAAATAGAGAACAAAAATTCTCCACAGAGATTTGCTTACATTTCAGGGTAAGGAAGAAAATGTCTCTTTCTCTACAGGGGAACATGGGTGGGTTTGCCAGCAGCCACTAAGATTGGGAGTTGGCTAAAGTCAAGAGTTTCTCAGCTGTGACGTGGTTGTCCCGTGTGTTCTGCATCACTTAGCTCCACGCTTAGCTCTCATGGGACGGAAGGTAAGAGAACAGTTCCAACAAGAAACTCATGCTGTGTGCTATGCCTGGAGAAATACACTGTCTAAATCCAAGGAATGGTTGCCTTCTTTCTGGCCAAGACCACGGAAGGCTAAGAAGTCCCCACACTCCTGCTATACCACTGTTTAGGAACTACATGCCTGCTTATCACCCCATTGTGAAACCCCTCTTTATTTATTTTGCCAACTTTCTGCATTTTCTGTTTGTAGCAATTCTTTCTTTACTGTGCTTGCAAGACCTTTGCCATTTAAACGTTATGTCCTATGGTTGTATTTGTAGATACAAAAGCAGAAATATTTTTTTAGAGTATAGTATTTAGAGATAAAAGCACACAAATTGTAAGTGGACATCTTGATGAATTATCACAAAGTGAATATACCCAAGGACCGTCTGAGAATTAGACTGTTACCAGCACCCCAGAGGCCTGCTCAAGCACCTGCTACACACGGTTGGCCTGTTTTGAACATTATATACATGGAGCCTTTCGGTGTGTTTCCTTTTGTATCCTGTTTTTTTTGTTCGTGTTAATGTTTATGAGTTTCATATCATATCATTCTATGTAACTCTATTTCATTCCCTTTCCTTGCTCCTTATAATTCCATTTTAGGACTTACACAATCTATTTATTCCACTGTTTGCGGTCACTCAGTTGTTTACATTTGGGACTATTAACAATAACACTGTTGGGAACATTTTTTGCTGCACATGTTACAGGCAGTTCTGCTGGCTGTAATTTTAGGAGATCATGCAAAATCGGTTCTGTAACAGCTGAACCGAATCATACTCCCACCAAAGCATATGAGTGTTTCTGTCCCTCCAACCCATGGCATTATTCTTCCATTTAAATTTTAAAACCAGCCTGAGTTCCAATAAACACCTACAGGTCTGCATAGAATACACACAGAATTTAAAATTTGCTTTGAACTTATTGATCTCTCTCTCTGTGTGTGTAGGGACAATGTAATCAGTATGTGTTTTAAAGGTATTTAAATTCCAGGTTTGGTGAAGAGCGGAGCAAGATGGCGGAGGAGTAGGAGACCTGGATTTCCTCTGGTCCCAGGAGTTCAGCTGGATAGGGATCAAACCATTCTGAACACCTAGGAACTCAACAGGAGATCGAAGATAAGAAGAGTAACAACATTCTGAACAGAAAAGCGACCACTTTCTGGAAGGTAGGACGTGCGGAGAAGTGAATCTGAAGCAATATTCGGGAGGATAGATGGCGGGGGAGGGGGCCTCCGTCGGCCGCTTCTGGCAAGTGCTAGAGCCGCGGAGCACAAAATCGGAACTTTTATTTATTTATTTTTTATTTATTTATTTATTTATTTTTAAAGATTTTATTTATTTGAGAGAGAGAGAATGAGAGATAGCACGAGAGGGAAGAGGGTCAGAGGGAGAGGCAGACTCCCTGCTGAGCAGGGAGCCCGATGTGGGACTCGATCCCGGGATTCCAGGATCATGACCTGAGCCGAAGGCAGTCGCTTAACCAACTGAGCCACCCAGGCGCCCAAAATCGGAACTTTTAGAAGTCGGCTCCGCTGAGGGACGTCGCTCCAGTGGCTAAGCGGGGGGTGGAACCCTCGCAGGACAGTGTGGTCTCAGGACCCTTGGGGTCACAGAAAGACCGGGGATGCCTGAGTGCGGCAGAGCTCCCAGGTATCGGAGCCGGAAAGCCGGCTGCAGAGACAGAGCCGAGGCGCGGGCTCTCAGCTCAGGGTTGCCATAAACTGTGATCCGTGGCCCAGTCAGGCCACTGATCTTCCAGCAGGGACCCCACGAGTGGCAGATCCAGGGAGACTCCTCTTCCTCCCCCGGGAGGAGCGGCACGGGAGCGCACCGCAGGGATCTGCTGGGTTTGGAGACTCCACACGGGGTCGAGTGCCAGAGATAGAAACGCTCGGTCACAGGCCGGGTGAGCACGGAGTGCGGCCGGAGACCAGGGAGACGGGAGTGACTGACTGCTTTTCTCCAGGGGCGCATTGAGGAGCGGGGCCCCGAATTCTCGGCTCTTCCGGGCGGAGATTGGGAGGCCACCATTTTCACTCTGGTCCTCCAAAGCTGTACGGAGAGCTTGCAGGGAACAAAAGCTCCCCAGAGCAAACCCGAGCAGACTGCTTAGCCCAGACCGACAAGGGCAGGGCAATTCCGCCTCCGGCAAAGACATTTGGGAACCACGGCAACAGGCCCCTCCCCCAGAAGATCAGCACGAACAGCCAGCCAAGACCAAGTTTACTGATCGATGAGAACGGGAGAACTCCAGTGCTAGGAGAATACTGCACATAGATTTCATGGCTTTTTTACCATAATTCTTTAGTCTTTCAAAGTTAATTTTTTTAACTGTCTTTTTTTTTTCAATTTTTCTTTTTACCTTTTCAACCAAATGATGATCTTATCAATCGCTTTTTTAAAAACCATTTTTATATTTCATTTTTAAAGTTATATTCTATCCCTTCAGAGTAGTTACCCTTATTTTTGGCATATATATATATATATATATATATAAGTTGTTCTCTCTTTAAAATTTTGAGATACAGTTTCTTCTAACAGATCAAAATATATCCTAAATCTCAAGTGTATAGCTTGGTTCTAGTCTCCTCCCTAATCACATACTCTCCCTTTTTTTCCTTTTTTAAAAAATCCTCTTCTTTCTTTTTTCAAACAACTTCTTATCAATTCCTTTTACAAAATCTTTTCTAATTTTCATCTTTACAGTCATATACCATCCCTTCATCGTATTAACCCTTATTTTTGTACATATATGTTTACTTTCTTTAAAATTTTGGGCAGCACGTTCTTCTAACAGACCAAAATACACCCAAAATCTAGTGTGTGGCACTGATCTATGCACCAGCCTGATCATATTTGATCATATTCTTTTTTTTTTGTTTTTGTTCTGTTATTGTTTGTTTTTATCTTTTTCTTTTTTCTTTCTTTCCCTTTCTTTTCCCCCAGTTTCAGGTCTTTTCTGATTTCTTTAGAGTATATTTTCTGGGGATGTTGGTACCCTGTTAGCATTTTGTTCTCTCATTCATATATTCTCCTCTGGACAAAATGACAAGATGGAAAAAAATCACCTCAACAAAAAGAACAAGAGGCAGTACCAACTGCCAGGGACCTAATCGATATGGACATTAGTACGATGTCAGAACTAGAGTTCAGAATGATGATTTTAAAGATACTAGCTGGGCTTGAGAAAAACATGGAAGTTATTAGAGAAACCCTTTCTGGAGTAATAAAAGAACTAAAAACTAAGCAAGTTGAAATCAAAAAGGCTATTAATGAGGCGCCATCAAAAATGGAGGCTCTAACTGCTAGGACAAATGAGGCAGAAGACAGAATTACTGATATAGAAGACCAAATGATGGAAAATAAAGAAGCTGAGAAAAAGAGAGAGAAACAACTACTGGATCACGAGGGCAGAATTGGAGAGATAAGCGCTACCATAAGATGAAACAACATCAGAATAATTGGAATCCCAGAAGAAGAAGAAAGAGAGAGGGGGGCAGAAGGTATATTGGAGCAAATTATAGCAGAGAACTTCCCTAATTTGGGGAAGGAAACAGGCATCAAAATCCAGGAGGCACAGAGAACCCCTTTCAAAATCAATAAAAATAGGTCAACAACCTGACATTTAATAGTAAAACTTACAAGTCTCAGAGACAAAGAGGAAATCCTGAAAGCAGCTTGGGAGAAGAGATCTGTAACCTACAATGGTAGAAACATTAGATTGGCAATAGACCTATCTGCAGAGACCTGGCAGGCCAGAAAGGACTGGCATGATATACTCAGAGCACTAAATGAGAAAAATATGCAGCCAAGAGTACTATATCCAGCTAGGCTGTCATTGAAAATAGGAGAGACAAAAAGCTTCCAGGACAAACAAAACCTAAAGGAATTTGCAAACACTAAACCAGCCCTACAAGAAATATTGAAAGGGGTCTTCTAAGCAAAGAGAGAGCCTAAAAAGCAACATAGACCAGAAAGGAACACAGACAATATAGAGTAACAGTCACCTTACAAGCAATAAAATGGCACTAAATTCATATCTTTCAACAGTTACTCTGAATGTAAATGGGCTAAATGCTCCAATCAAAGACACAGGCTATCAGATTGGATAAAAAAAAAGACCCATCGATATGCTGTCTGCAAGAGACTCATTTTAGATCCAAAGACACCCCCAGATTACAAGTGAAGGGGTGGAAAACCATTTACCATGCTAATGGACACCAAAAGAAAGCTGGGGTGGCAATCCTTATATCAGACAAATTAGATTTTAAACCGAAGACTGTAATAAGATGAGGAAGGACACTATATCCTACTTAAAGGGTCTATCCAACAAGAAGATCTAACAATTGTAAATGTCTATGCCCCTAACATGGGAGAAGCCAATTATATAAGCCATTCATAACAAAAGCAAAGAAACACATTGACAACAATACAATGATAGTGGGGGACTTTAACACCCCCCTCACTGAAATGGACAGATCCTCTAAGCAAAAGATCAACAAGGAAATAAAGACTTTAAATGACACACTGGACCAAATGGACTTCACAGATCTATTCAGAACATTCCTTCCCAAAGCAACAGAACACCCATTCTTCTCTAGTGCCCATGGAACATTCTCCAGAATAGATCACATCCTACGTCACAAATCAGGTCTCAACCAGTACCAAAAGATTGGGATCATTCCCTGCATAATTTCAGACCACAATGCTTTGAAACTAGAACTCAATCACAAGAGGAAAGTTAGAAAGAACTCAAATACCTGGAGGCTAAAGAGCATCCTACTAAAGAATGAATGGGTCAACCAGGAAATTAAAGAATTTAAAAAATTCATGGAAACCAATGAACATGAAAACACAACTATTCAAAATCTTTGGGTGGAGCAAAGGCAGTCCTAAGAGGAAAGTATATAGCAATACAAGCCTTTCTCGAGAAACAAGAAAGGTCTCAAATACACAACCTAACCCTACACCCAAAGGAGCTAGAAAGAGAATAGTAAATAAAGCCTAAACGCAGCAGAAGAAGAGAAATAATAAAGATCAGAGCAGCAATCAATGAAATAGAAACCAAAAGAACAGTAGAACAGATCAATGAGACTAGGAGTTGGTTCTCTGAAAGAATTAACAAGATTGATAAACCCCTGGCCAGACTTATCAAAAAGAAAAGAGAAAGGACCCAAATCAACAAAATCATGAATGAAAGAGGAGAGATCACAAACAACACCAAAGAAATGCAAACAATTATAAGAACATATTATGAGCAACTCTATGCCAGCAAATTAGATAACCTCGAAGAAATGGGTGCATTCCTAGAGATGTATACCCTACCAAAACTGAATCAGGAAGAAATAGAAAACCTGAACAGACCTATAACCACTAAGGAAATTGAAGTAGTCATCAGAAATCTCCCAACAAACCAAAGCTCAGGGCCAGATGGCTTCCCAGGGGAATGCTACCAAACATTTAAAGAATTCATACCTATTCTTCTGAAACTGTTCCAAAAATAGAAATGAAAGGAAAACTTCCAAACTCGTTTTATGAGGGCACCATTACCTTGATCCCAACCAGACAAAGACCCCATCAAAAAGGATAATTACAGACCAATATCCTTCATGAACACGGATGCAAAAATTCTCAACAAAATACTAACCAATAGGATCCAACAGTACATTAAAACGATTATTCACCACGACAAAGTGGGATTTATCCCTGGGCTGCAAGGTTTGTTCAACATCCACATATCAATCAATGTGATACAATATATTAATAAAAGAAAGAACAAGAACCTTATGATCCTCTCAATAGATGCAGAAAAAGCATTTGACAAAGTACAGCATCTTTTCTTGATCAAAACTCTTCAGAGTATAGTCATAGGGGGTACATACCTCAATATTACAAAAGCCATCTATGAAAAACCCACAGCGAATATCATTCCCAATGGGGAGAAACTGAGAGCTTTCCCCCTAAGGTCAGGAACACGGCAGGGATGTCCACTATCACCACAGCTATTCAACATAGTATTAGAAGTCCTAGCCACAGCAATCAGGCAACAAAAAGAAATAAAATGCATCCAAATTGGCAAAGAAGAAGTCAAGCTTTCACTCCTTGCAAATGATATGATACTTTATGTGGAAAACCCAAAAGACTCCACCCCAAAACTCCTAGAACTCGTACAGGAATTCAGTAAAGTGGCAGGATATAAAATCAATGTACAGAAATCAGTGGCATTCCTATACACCAACAACAAGACAGAAGAAAGAGAAATTAAGGAGTCGATCTCATTTACAATTGCACCCAAAACCATAAGATACCTAGGAATAAATCTAACCAAACAGGCAAAGAATCTGTGCTCAGAAAACTATAAAATACTCATGAAAGAAATTGAGGAAGACACAAAGAAATGGAAAAACGTTCCATGCTCAGGGATTGGAAG
>NW_027398324.1:0-6483 GCF_003265705.2 Callorhinus ursinus
TCCTTGTTGATCTTTTGCTTAGATGATCTGTCCATTTCAGTCAGGGGGGTGTTAAATCCCCCACTATTATTGTATTGTTGTCAATGTGTTTCTTTGCCTTTGTTATTAATTGCCTTATATAATTGGCTGCTCCCATGTTCGGGGCATAGATATTTACAATTGTTAGATCTTCTTGTTGGATAGACCCTTTAAGTAGGATATAGTGTCCTTCTTCATCCTTTATTACAGTCTTTGTTTTAAAATCTAATTTGACTGATATAAGGATTGCCACCCCAGCTTTCTTTTGGTGTCCATTATCATGGTAAATGGTTTTTCACCCCCTCACTTTCAATGTGGGGGTGTCTTTGAGTCTAATATGAGTCTCTTGCAGACAGAATATTGATGGGTCTTGTTTTTTCATCCAATCTGATAGCCTGTGTCTTTTGATTGGGGCATTTAGCCCATTTACATTCAGGGTAGCTATTGACAGGTATGAATTTAGTGCCATTGTATTGCCTGTAAGGTGACTGTGACTGTATATTGTCTGTGTTCCTTTCTGATCTATGCTGCTTTTAGGCTCTCTCTTTGCTTAGAGGACCCTTTTCAATATTTCTTGGAGGGTTGGTTTCATGTTTGCAAATTCCTTTAGTTTTTGTTTGTCCTGGAAGCTTTTTATCTCTCCTTCTATTTTCAAAGACAGCCTAGCTGGATATAGTGTTCTTGGCCGCATATTTTTCTCATTTAGTGCTCTGAAGATATCATGCCAGTCCTTTCTGGCCTGCCAGGTCTCTGTGGATAGGTCTGTTGCCAATCTAATATTTCTGTCTTTGTAGGTTACATATCTCTTCTCCCGAGCTGCTTTCAGGATTTTTCTCTTTGTCTCTGAGACTTGTAAGTTTTACTATTAGATGTCTGGATGTTGACCTATTTTTATTGATTTTGAGAGGGGTTCTCTGTGCCTCCTGGATTTTGATGCCTGTTTCCTTCCCCACGTTAGGGAAGTTCTCTGCTATAATTTACTCTAATATACCTTCTGCCCCTCTGTTTCTTTCTTCTTCTTCTGGGATCCCTATTATTCTAATGTTGTTTCATCTTATCGTATCACTTATCTCTCGAATTCTGCCCTCGTGATCCTATAGTTGTTTCTCTCTCTTTTTCTCAGCCTCTTTATTTTCCATCATTAGGTCTTGTATATCGCTGATTCTCTCTTCTGCCTCATTTATCCTAGCAGTTAGTGCCCCCATTTTTGATCGCACCTCATTAATAGCCTTTTTGATTTTGACTTGGTTAGATTTTAGTTCTTTTATTTCTCCAGAAAGGGTTTCTCTAATAATTTCCACGCTTTTTTCAAGCCCAGCTAATATCTTTAAAGTCATGATTCTGAACTCTAGGTCTGACATTGTACTAATGTCCATATTGAGTAGGTCCCTGGCTGACGGTACTACCTCTTGTTCTTTTTGCTGAGGTGATTTTTTTCATCTTGTCATTTTGACCACAGGAGAATAGATGAATGAGAGTACAAAATGCGAACAGTTTAACAACGTCCCCAGAAAATATACTCTATACAAATCAGAAAAGACCTGAAACCAGGGGAAAAGAAAGGGAAAGAGAAAAAAGAAAAAGATAAAGATAAAAACAAACAAAGAACAACAACAACAAAAAACAGAATATCATCAAATATGCTCAGGCTAGTGCATAGATCAGTGCCACACACCAGATTTTGGGCATATTTTGGTCTGTTAGAGAAAGTGCCTCCTAAAATTTTAAAGGAAGAAAGACTTATATATACAACATAAGGTTTGATACAATGACGGGATGGATGATGACTGTAAAGATGAAAATTATAAAAGATTTCATAAAGGGAATTGATAAGATTAAGAAGTTGTTTGAATAAAGAAAGAAGAAGATTTAAAAAAAAAAAAAGGGAGAGAATGTGATCAGGCAGGAGACTAGAACAAAGCCATACACTAGTGATTTAGGGTATATTTTGATCTGTTAGAAGAAATTGTAACTCAAAATTTTAAAGAGAGGACAACTTATATATATATGCCAAAAAGAAGGTTAACTATTATGAAGGGATAAATTATGACTCTAAAAATGAAAAATAAAAAATGTTTTTTTAAAAAAGGGATTGATAAAATGTTGGTTGAGAAAGGGAAAAAGAAAAATTTAAAAAAAAAACAGTGAAAAAAATTAACTTTGAAAAACTAATGAATCATGGTAAAAAAGCCATGAATTCTATGTGCAGTATTCCCCTAGCGCTGGAGTTCTCCCGTTCTCCTAGATCGGTAAACTTGGTCTTGGCTTGCTGGCTGTTCGTGCTGATCTTCTGGGGGGGGTGGTCCTGTTGCCGTGGGTCCTAAATGTCTCTGCCGGAGGCGGAATTGCCCCGCCCTTGTGAGTCCAGGCTAAGGAAGCTGCTCGGGTTTGCTCTCAGGAGCTCTTGTTCCCTGCAAGCTCTCGGTACAGCTGTGGATGACCAGGGTGAAAATGATGGCCTCCCAATCTCCACCCAGAGGAGGTTAGAACTCCGGGCCCCGCTCCTCAGTGCGCCCCCAGAGAAAAGCAGTCACTCCCGTGTCCCCGTTCTCTGGCTGCACTCCCTGCTCACCCGGCCTGTGACCGAGCATTTCTATCTCTGGCACCCAACCCTGTATGGAGTCTCCAAACCTAGCAGATCCCTGTGGTGCGCTCCTGCGCCGCTCCTCCCGGGGGAAGAAGGGGAGTCTCCCCGGATCTGTCGCTTGTTGGGTCCCTTCTGGAGGAGCAGTGGCCCAACTGGGCCGCAGATCACAGTTTATGGCAACCCCGAGCTGAGAGCCCGCGCCTCGGCTCCGTCTCTCCAGCCGGCTTCCCGGCTCCGATACCTGGGAGCTCTGCCGCACTCAGGCACCCCCGGTCTTTCTGTGACCCTGAGGATCCTGAGACCACACTGTCCCATGAGGGTTCCACCCCAGCTTAGCCACTGGAGCAATGTCCCTCAGCGGAGCCGACTTCTAAAAGTTCCGATTTTGTGCTCCACGGCTCTATCACTTGCCAGAAGTGGCCAACAGAGGCCCCCTCCCCCGCCGTCTATCCTCCCGAATATCGCCTTGGATTCACTTCTCCGCACGTCCTACCTTCCAGTAAGTGGTCGCTTCTCTGTTCAGAGAGTTGTTGCTATTCTTCTCTTCGATCTCTTGTTGCGCTCCTAGGTGTTCAGAATGGTTTGATCCATATTCAGCTGAATTCCTGAGACCAGACGAAATCTAGGTCTCCTACTCCTCCGCCATCTTGTTCTGCCCTGATTTCAATTTATTTTTGATATATATACCCAGAAGTGGGATTGCTGGATCATTTTGTAATTCTCTTTTTAATGTTTTGAGGAACTTCCATACTGTTTCCCATAGTTTCTGGTCTTTTTCCCATAGTGATTATACCAGTTTACATTCCCACCAATAATATAGAAGAGTTCCCATATTCTCACCAACATTGGTTACTTTTGTTTTTTTGGTGATAGACATTTTAACAGGTGTGAGGTGATACCTCGTTGTGATTATGATTTGTATTTCCCTGGTGATTAGTGATTTTGAGTACCATTTTATATACGTTTTGTCCATGTGTATATCTTCTTCAGAGAAATGTCTATTCAAGTCCTTTGCCCATTTTTTTTTGATTGAGTTACTTGTTTTTTTGCTATCAAGTTGCATGAGTTCCTTTTTGGATATTAATCTTTTATCAGATACATGATCTGCAAATATTTTTTACCATTCGTGTTTGATTTTCCATTCTGCTGGTTATTTCCTTTGTTGTGCAGAATATTTTTCATTTGATATAGTTCTATTTGGTTATTTTTGATTTTGTGCCTTGTGCTTTTGGTGTCATATTAAGAAATTACTGCCAAGATCAATATCAAGAAGCTTTCCCCAAATGTCTATTGACAGATAAATGGATTAAAATATGTATATATTTACAATGGAATATTAATCGGCCTTTAAAAAAAGAAATTCTATTTGTGGCAACATGGATGAAACTGGAAGACAGATATGTTAAGTGAAATAAGCCAGTCACAGAAGGACAAATACTACATTATTCTACTTATATGATGTTTCTAAAATAATCAGACTCATAGAAGCAGAGAATAGAACGATGGTTGCCAGGGGCTAGGGGAATGAAGAAATAGAGGGCTGTTGTTCAACAGGTATACATTTTCAATTATGCAAGATGAAGAAATTCTAGAGACTTGCTGTAGAACAGAGTGCCTATAGTTAATATTATATTGTGCAGTTAGAAATTAGGAGGGTAGATTTCACCTTAAGTGTTCTTACAACATATACAAGCAAAGGAACACAAGAAAGCTCTTGTAGGTGATGGATATGGCTATTACTTTGATTGTTTTGATGGTTTTGTGGGTGTATGCATATGTCCAAATTCATCAAATTGTATACATTAAATACGTACTGTTTTCTGTTTATCAGTTACACCTCAATTAAGCTGTTTAAATAGAATCCATCCTTTGACTCCAATAAAAATTAATGTATGTTATTTCCAAGTTCATAGATGCAATGGAAAGATTTTATCTTTTAATTACTTTGACCTGTAAGTAGGATTTGCTTCTATCTTTGAAACTTGTTTTCCTTTGGCCCAGAACTCCTTTTTCCTCTAATCTCTGTGGCAACTCATTGTCTGTCTTCTCTGCGTGTACATCTTCTCCTCAGACATTAATTGTTGAAATTCTTCAAAATTGAATTCTAGGCCATTATGTTCTCTCACTCCAGAACTCAGAATATGATTTCATAGAAACATAATTACTAACTCTGTGAAGTTTGGAAATGTGTACTTGAGACCTCTAATCTGATTCTGGAAATTCAGTTGCCTATTTAATGTCTAGATCTGTTCATTTAAAATACATATAAAACTCAAAATGCTCGTGGTCTCCCTAAAACCCCAAATCTGTTCTCCTTCATTTCTGTTTGCTTAGTGTTTGTGGTGGTATTCATCCCATTTCATAAGCCAGTTACCTACGAGTAATCCTTGACTTCACGCTCTCTCATTATCTACCATATCGTATCCATCAACAATCCATCAACAACAGTTTACCTCCTAGATACTTCCTTAATCTTATTACAGTACTCTATCCATTCAGCATTGTAAGTGGTAAACTAATTCATGAATCTAAATTTCCCTACTTGATTTGTATGATCATTTTTGTGGCAGAAAAATTTATTAAAATTTTTTTCTCTTAGTCTTCCCTGTATTTTTCCTTCAGAAACTTCATCCTCCCCTTCCCATTTCAAGCAAGTATCTGGGACTCCCTAAAAATCTTTTCCCCAGGAAATGTGCCATTCGTAGGCATCAAAGTGTGAAGGAGGAGATTTACAAGGCAATTGGAGGCTTAAGGGCCAGTGGGTACAACAAGCAGTGCCTGATACTAGCCTTGTTACTGGATAGAGCTCTGGAGCTGCAGCAAGTCATTGTAAGGACATAACTGGAGGGAGATATAGGGAAGTCAGGTGATAAGCATGATATATCTGTCTCACTATTTCAGCGTTGCACAGGACATTGCACAGAAACCAGTGGGATGGGAAGGTACCGGTGATCCTTAGAAGACCAGAGGGACCTCCGTAACACCTTTGTATTTTAGGATTTTTATAAAGCTCTGGTTGTATAATGTACCTCAAATAATGGCTAAGTCTGAATTCTCTACCTGTTCAGTTAAAGATTTAAATTCATTTAAATCAAATAAAAACTACTGGTTTTACAGCAGCAACCCACAGCTGCTTACTTTGTGTGGAAGATTTATAACTAAATCATGGCAGCTCTCACCAATATATGGCAAACCCTTGGCTTGTATAATTTTAACTACCTGGAATAATTCACCTTCCACAAGAAAACTGAAAAAGAATGAACAAAGGAATAAAACATTTTTATCCATTCAGGCATTCTCTTTGTAAAGATTCTTGTAAGGTTGACATTTTATTTCTGGGAAAAGGAAAAAAAAAATAACAATCTGAAAATTTAGAAATTGGTTTCTTTACCTAAAACTAAAGATCTTAGTAATGAGTGTATAGTATTATATCATATGCTTTATTATTCAATATATAGAATTAATTGTTCATGTGCTCCTAATGGGGAAGGAAAAGTAATAGTTTTAGTCCCAGGAGATACTACATGATAAAAGGGGAATGATGACCATTTCTATTTCCAAAAGAAGGGAGGGAATTCAAAAATGCTGTGGCATAAAATGTTAAATTCAACAATTTAATATATTTTGAGCATTTTGAACTCAATGTTTTTGAAACTTTTTAAAAGTATAGCATATATACATAATTTTTACATGTTTCAAATGAGTTGTTGAATTGTTAAGACTTCTTTCTTGGGCGCCTGGGTGGCTCAGTTGGTTAAGCGACTGCCTTCGGCTCAGGTCATGATCCTGGAGTCCTGGGATCGAGTCCTGCATTGGGCACCCTGCTCGGCGGGGAGTCTGCTTCTCCCTCTGACTTCTTCCCTCTCATGCTCTCTCTC
>NW_027398324.1:6583-12152 GCF_003265705.2 Callorhinus ursinus
AAAGAAAAAAAGAAAAAAAAATCTCTCTAAAAAAAAAAAAAGACTTCTTTCTTAAAGATATGCTAGTCAGACCTAAGAATTGCCTCCAGAGGGCGACCAAGTTACATCGCTGCAATAAATTGCATCAAAATTTAACTTCGCTACCAACAAAAGCATGGGCTCTTCTGAAGTTAGTTTGAAAGAACAGTAATGATAGATAATCCTTGAAAACAAATACGATCAACTGAAGTCTGAATAGCTCTGCAAATATTGGATATTTAAGAGGGAGACCACCTGTAATTTGATCTTTAGCAGAGCAAGGACCTTTGAATCTAGCCAGATATCACAAATTTACTACTAGATCAGCAAAACTTGTCATTACGTCATTCATTCTCCAATTTTCCTGTTCACTGAAGTTTACCTATTCCACACATCTTGAATTAGCAGAGTTTGGCTTTTGCATTTCAAAAGACTTAGATTCAGAGGTCTGCTCTGCAATTGGTTGATATATTACCTTGTAAACAGAATTTCATCTGAAGAATGGGGTAAATAATATCTTCCTCATGTATCATGGCTTTGTGAGAATTAAATGAGATAAATATGGGAAACACTTACCACAATGACAGGTGGATAAATATTACTTTTTGCCCGTTTCTTTGGTCCCGATCTTTTTTCTCCCTCCTTCACATTGAGAATGAAAAATAGGATCTAATTAGGTCATTTACTTTAATGTTTTAGTGACATATCAGTCTTCCATTACTTGTTCCCAAAGTATGTTTTAAAAAATCTCTTAGAAATAAAGTAGTGATTAAGTTGAAGTAATTGGTATTTCTCACCCCCAGACAAATTGTGTAGGTTTGTTATTCCTTGACTGGGTAATGACTGGAATCAATAAAGAACTATTTCTAGTTGGGGAATCCATCCAGTTGGCTTTTGCCTTGTACCAATGGATTATTATCTCTGCTTACGTCATCCTTATTAAAGCAACATCCCTGAGAACATTAGTTGAATTTACCTTGTAACAGCCCTTTCTTGTTATTCCTGACCTATATCTAACCAGCAAATAATTACTTTTGATTCTTCTTATAAAGTTTCTCAAAAGAAACTACATGATCTACTCCCATAGATTATGCTTTTATAAAATAACCTTCTTGTGGGTGTCCCTAATTTTAGTCATGAACCAAGATGGCCTTAATGTTTGCCTCAACTTGACTGAACTTTAGACAAGTTTCCTCTTGACTGTAGGGCCCTGACTTCCCTTTCCTGAATACATTTACTTTTAAAAATTTGGAATTGTAAATTCTTTCTCTGCCCCTTTGGGATGCAGATTTTCTTCCAGTAACTTGACACTTGTACAACCCAGGAATATCTTTCTTAAGGACCTGGGAGTCATCTTGTTGAAACATAATCTTTGAGAAAGAGATCACCTACTTCCTGGTATCTATGGGGAGTATGGGAGCCTAACTTTGGTAAGAGCCAGTTAGCAAACACAGATAGTCTTATCACACTGACCACCCCTCTCTCCCCCAACATTGTCTAGTACTTTCCCTATAGCTTGCCGTGGCACTTAAAATCTTTCCTGTTTTTTGTTTCAGCAGAGTTGAGTTCAGTCTCTCTCCCTTACTGCAGTAGTCTTGATCCCTATTGCAATAGTCTTGAATACAGTCTTTTTGCCTGTTCAACCATCTGGTACAATTTTTCTTTGGAATAACTCCATCACCAACTCTAAACTGCCTAACAATTTCAGATTAATCAATTTATTATTTTATTTTTTCATCATAATAAGTATATCCTTTAATCCCCATCACCTATTTCATCCATCCCTCCACCCCCTCCCCTCTAGTAACCATGTTTGTTCTCTATAGTTAAGAGTCTGTTTCTTGGTTTGCCTCTCTCTCTCTCTTTTTTCTTTGCTCACTTGTTTTGTTTCTTAAATTCCACGTATGAGTGAGATCATATGGCATTTGTCTTTCTCTGACTTACTTTGCTTAACATTATACTCTCTAGCTCCGTCCATATTGTTGCAAATGGCAGGGTTTCCTTCTTTTTTAAAAAGATTTTATTTATTTATTTGACAGAGAGAGAGAGAGCGCACGCACAAGCAGGGGGAGCGGCAGGCAGAGGGAGAGGGAGAAGCAGGCTCCCCGCTGAGCAAGGAGCCTGATGCGGGGCTAGATCCCAAGACCCTGGGATCATGACCTGAGCTGAAGGCAGCCGCTTAACCAACTGAGCCACCCAGGCACCCCTCATTCTTTTTTTATGGCTGGATAATATTCCACATCTTCTTTATCTATTCATCAATCGATGGACACTTGGGCTGCTTTCATAGCTTAACTGTTGTAAATAATGCTGCACTAAACATCAGAGTGCATGTATCCCTTTGGATTAGTGTTTTTGTAATTTTTGGGTAAATACCCAGTATTGTGACTACTGGATCATAGGGTAGTTCTATTTTTATTTTTTTGAGGAACCTCCATACTGTTTTCCAAATTGGCTGTACCAGTTTGCATTCCCACCAACAGTGCACTGGTGTTCCTTTTTCTCCTCATCCTCACCAACACTTGTTTCTTGTATTTTTTATTTAGCCATTCTGACTATGAAACTTTGAATCACTCTCTATTTCCTATCACATAAAGCTTACCACTGAAACTCCTCCACAGTCTTGGAACTTCCAAATTCATAAGTCTTACCTTGTAATGCCTGACTTCCCTCTTTTAATAAAATTAGTATATTACCTTTCTAAATGTGGCTAATATTTCCCCAGTATGAGATTTTGTTTGTCTTTTCTAACTTTTTTTTACTATTTGAACATTTTATTTTATATTATGCGCCCATATATAACAAATAAAACAGAAATCACCTCAACTCTTTGTAAAGAAGAAATTTAATGTAGGGAATTAATGACACCAGTGATGAAGTAAAGAAGGACCAGTGAGATAATGAGGTGATTAGCAGGAACAGGAACCTACTTCTACTGGAAAGGCAAAATCAAGGAGTAGGTTGAATGAATGAATGTTTATTTGAGATCTTTCTTTTTTCTTAAGGAAGGTGTTTATCACTATAAACTTTCCTCTTAGAATTGTTTTTGGTGCATCCCATAAGTTTTGGTGTGTTGTATTCTTATTGTCATTCATTCAATATATTTTTTGATTTTCTTTATTTTTTGACATATTGTTCAGAAGTGTGTTGTTTAATTTCCACATATTTGTATTTTCCAGTTTTCCTCCTGGTATTGATTTCTAGTTTCATACCATTGTGTTTAGAAAAGACACTTGGTATGATTTCAATTTTCTTAAATTTGGGAAGACTTACTTGTTTTATGACCTGTCATATGTTCAATCCTGGAGAATGTTCTGTGTGTGTTTGAGAAGAATGTGAGTATCCTGCTGCTCTTGGGTGGAATGTTGTGTATATGTCTCTTAGATCCATTTGGTCTGCAGTTCAAGTCTAATGTTTTTTTACTGATTTTCCATCTGGATGATTTATCTATTTCTGAAAGTGGGGTATTGAAGTTCCCTGCTATTATTGTGTTGTCTATTTCCTCCTTCTGATCGGTTAGTATTTGCTTAATATATTTAGATGTGGTGATGTTGGGTTTATATATATTTATGATTGTTATATCCTCTTGATGAATTGATTCCTTTATCATTATATGATGACCTTCATCACTTGTTACTGTTTTTTGCTTAAAGTCTGATTTGTCTGATGTAAGTATAGCTACCCCTGCTCTCTTTTGGTTGCCACTTTCATGGAATATCTTTTTCCATCCCTTTACTTCGAGCTTATATGTTTCCTTAAAGCGGTCTCCTCTAGGCAGCATAGAGTTAGGTCGTGTGTGTGTGTGTGTGTGTGTGTGTTTAATCTGCCTAGCCACCCTATGCTTTTTTATTGGAGAATTTAGTTCGTTTACATGTAGACTAATTATTCACAGGGAAGGACTTCTAAGGCCATTTTATTGGTTTCTGACTGTTTTGTAGTTCCCCTGTTCCCTTTTTCTTCTCTTGCTCACTTCCTTTGTGAATTGATGATTTTCTGTAAGTGGAATGCTTTGTTTCCTTTCTCTTTTCCTTTTGTGAAACTACTATAGGTTTTTGCTTTGTAGTTACCATGAGGCTTACATGAAACATCTTAAAGATATAGCAATCTATTTATGATGATAACAAAGGATTAAAAATTCTACCCTTTAGAGGGGGCAGAGCAATATGGCGGAGGAGTAGGGACCTGGATTTCGTCTGGTCTCAGGAATTCAGCTGAATAGGGATCAAACCATTCTGAACACCTACGAACTCAACAGGAGATCGAAGAGGAGAGTAGCAACAACTCTCTGAACAGAGAAGCGACCACTTACTGGAAGGTAGGACGTGCGGAGAAGTGAATCCGAGGCGATATTTGGGAGGATAGACGGCGGGGGAGGGGGCCTCCATCGACTGCTTCTGGCAAGTGATAGAGCTGCGGGGCGCAAAATCGGAAATTTGAGAAGTCGTCTCCGCGGAGGGACATTGCTCCAGTGGCTAAGTGGGGGGTGGTACCCTCGCGGGACAGTGTAGTCTCAGGACCCTCGGGGTCACAGAAAGACCGGGGGTGCCTGAGTGCGGCAGAGCTCCCAGGTATCGGAGCGGGGAAGCCGGCTGCAGAGACGGAGCCGAGGCGCAGGCTCTCAGCTCGGGGTGGCCATAAACTGTGATCGCAGCCCAGTCGGGCCACTGCTCCTCCAGCAGGGACCCAAGAAGCGGCAGATCCGGGGAGACTCCCCTTTCTCCCCCGGGAGGAGTGGCGCGGGAACGCACCGCAGGGATCTGCTGGGTTTGGAGACTCCACACGGGGTCGGGTGCCAGAGATAGAAACGCTCGGTCACAGGCCGGGTGAGCTCAGAGTGCGGCCGGAGACGGGGGAGATGGGAGTGACTGCTTTTTTCTGGGGGTGCACTGAGGAGCGGGGCCCCGAGTTCTCAGCTCCTCCAGGTGGAGATTGGGAGGCCACCATTTTCGCCCTGGTCCTCCACAGCTGTACCGAGAGCTTGCAGGGAACAAAAGCTCCTGAGTACAACCCCGAGCAGCTTGCTTAGCCCGGACCGACAAGGGTGGGGCAATTCAGCCTCGGCAAAGACATTTGGGAACCACGGCAACAGGCCCCTCCCCCAGAAGATCAGCACGAACAGCCAGCAAGCCAAGACCAAGTTTACCGATCTAGGAGAACGGGAGAACTCCAGCGCTAGGGGAATACTGCACATAGAATTCATGGCTTTTTTTTACCATGATTCATTAGTTCATCAAAGTTAATTTTTTTAACAGTTTTTTTTTAAATTTTTCTTTTTCCCTTTTTCAACCAACATCTTATCAATCCCTTTTTTAAAAAAACATTTTTTTTTAAATTTTTTTTATTGTTATGTTAATCACCATATATTACATCATTAGTTTTTGATGCAGTGTTCCATGATTCATTGTTTGTTCATAACACCCAGTGCACCATGCAAAACGTGCCCTCCTCAATACCCATCACCAGGCTAACCCATCCCCCCACCCCCCTACCCTCTAGAACCCTCAGTTTTTCAGAGTCCATCATCTCTCATGGTTCGTCTCCCCCTCTGACA
>NW_027398325.1:0-12144 GCF_003265705.2 Callorhinus ursinus
CTGGATCAGGCATGGGAATGGTCCTGGGGTTATGCCTGAAGGGAGAAACCTTCATGAGAACCCTGGCCCTGTGTTCAGTGGTGAGTGGTCTGTCTCCCCTAGGGAGTGCCAGGGTGGATGTGAGAGGACCCCACACCTGCCCCAGGCTGATGCAGAGAGAGGGAGAGACTGATCATTGGAGCTTGGAGGTGAGCTAACTACCAAGCTATGCTCCCTTTGTGACCCCACTGTGATGGTTTGGAAGAGGGTAAAGTTCATTCCCAAGCTGGCATTTGCAAAAGTGAGTAGGGAGGGGAACTTGCGTCTAATTTCACACTAGTCATCCCACCAGCTCGGGGCTCACCTTTTCTATGTGGCCTGGGCTCCCTCAGCAGGTCCTGGGAGGACGATATCTAGGGTGAGGACACTTGTAGAAGGGGCCACCTTGACTTGAGTTTTGAGCAAGCCCAACAGCAGTGCCAGTCATCTCAGTAAGCCCACCCTTCTTCCACCAACATAAACAAAAGTTCTCAAATGATGTCCATTTACACAGAACACAGTTTTCCTAAAATGTTCCCCTCCCAACTAGACTTCTGGCCCTTACAAAGCCCTCATCCATGCACAGAAATAAATTCAGCACACAACGTGTTTTTAGCTGTCATGTGCCCTCAACTCTGGCTTCTGGTAAGAATGGCAGGAAGATGTGACATTCCCCACAGGTGAACTGGAACCTCCCGGCTGTGTTGGCCAGACTTCAGTTTGCTTCTTCTAGTTTGGGCACATAACTGGGGCTTCTCGTACTAGCCACGCTCTTGTAGACCCACCACCTGCTCATACACCAGAATGAGGATGATCCAGAGTCACATGACATAAGACCCCAAATAGGCAAGATGGATAATCAAGAACATTCACCATGCCAAAGTCCAGAAAAATGTGATCTTGACCATGCCACACAATCCAAAGATCGCTAAGATCAATGATGACCTAGATGTTGGGATTTCCAATGGGTTTGAAAGGAACCATTATAAAAAAGTTTCCACAAGCTATTGCAGTTGTGATGGAATCAAACGAAAGTAAGTCTCAGGACAGAAAGATATAAAAAAGAATGTAATTAACAATTAGAACTGAAAAAATATAACTAAATTTTTTGCAACGCAGTAAATTGGCTCAGTAGGGCAATGTAGATAACAGAGGAAAGAGTCAGTACCTTGAAGGTAGAACAACAGAAAGTATCTCATATGAACAATGGAGAGAAGGAAAAACCTACAAAAACAAAAATCTATTCATGTCACAAGAATCCCAGAATGAGAAAAAAAGAAAAATAGGGATTAAAGTGTATTTGAAAGAAATGTAAAGTAAAAAAAGAAGAATATTTTGAGAAAACATGGCTGATCATCTCCCAAAGTTGACAAAAGGCATGAGCCTAAAATTTAAGAAAATGGACAAAACCCAAACAGAGGGAACCCAAGACAGTCATCAAGACACATGGTATAGACTAAAGTCGGTCCCCCATCCCATTCACATGTTTCAGTTCTAACCCCTATGATACTGGACCTGGCACCTTGGGAGGAACATAGGTTGAGTTAGGTCACAAGGTTAGGACTCTCATGATGGGGTTAGCATGCTTATGACAAGAGACACAGAGAGCTTGCACTCTCCATGCACACCTACAAAGAAAGGTTATGTGAGCACAAAGCCAGAAGGTGGTTATCAACAAACCTCCAGGAGGATGGGCTTCCTCAGAACCTGACCACATTGGTGCCTTGTGTTGGACTTCTACCCAGCAGAATTGTGAGAAAATACATTACGGATGTTTACCCATTTTCTAAACTTAGCATTTGGTGCATTTTTACACAAGACAAGAAAGGAGGATTCATAAGGTATAACACTGGACTTTATCAAGATTAAAACCTTCTGTTGTTGTAAAGATCTTTTTAGGAGGATGAAAAGACAAGCTATAGACTAGGTGAATATGTTTTCAAACCACTTATCTGACAAAGAACTTCTATCTATAATATATGAAAAATTAAAACACAACCGGGGGAGAGAAAAAAAAAACTATCCAAATAGCAAATGGGCAAAAGTCATGAACAGACATTTCAGCAAAGAAAACATGCAGATGGCAAATAAGCACAAGAAAAACTACACATTAGTTGCCATGAGGGAAATGTAAAGGAAAACCTGATTGAGTAATCACTACTACCTACCTGTTAGGAAAGCTCCTTAATATAAAACAGAGTAAAAACATCAAATGTTGGAAAGAGCCAGATCTCCTACATTGCTGGTGGGAATGTAAATGGAATAGTCACTCTGGTAAGACAGTTTGACTGGTTATGCAAAAGCAAAACATAAATGCGACAACCCAGGAATCACTGTCCTGGACCTTTATCCTCGAGAATGAAAATTTAAGATCCCACAAAACAATATGCCAAATATTCACTGTGGGATTATTTGTAGTCTCTAAATCCCGGAAACAAAAATATCCCTCAAAAGGGGAGAAGATGAACAAACTGTGGCATTTCCAAACTAGGGAGCCCAACTCAGTGATAAAAAGTCATAAAGTTAGGATAACACAAAACGTGAATTGATTCCAGGTGTATTATCCCAACTGAAACCAAACAACATCACTGGTCACAGCTGTAGGAGTTCCCTCATGTAACAAAATGCCAGTATATCCAAAATGTAAAACACAGGGGTGAATGCCATGGGCAGGGATGGGTAGCATGAAGGAGATCTTTGTGCTGACAGAGTAGTTCCATACCTGGATTGTGCTGTTGAATATATAAATGTCCATGACAAAGTGACAGACCTAGACATATCCATCATACCACACTGTCAGTTTCCTGGTGCGAATAGTGCTCTGCAGTGATGTAGGATGTTACCTTGGGGCAAAATGAGCCAAGAGTGCCTCTGCGATGGGACATTGCCGTACTATCTGAATCTCTAAATGGACCTAAATCCCTCCCTACCTATAGGATAGCTCTACCTGTCAACACACCTCAGCATAGTTCCCTAAAGCTATCAGTCCCACCCTGGCTCCTGGAAGCTCCAAGCTTCCCCAGGACCCTAATGTGTGGGTGCCAAGCAGCAGTGTAGGAGGCAGGAGGAACCTGGTGCTGGTCTGTGACTGGGCATGTGCTGGGCTGTGATGTGCTGTACCTAAGGGGCAGAGAAGGCCAGGTGTGGGACAGCACAGAGGCAGGACACAGACTGCTCTCCTGAATCTGCTGTTCTGAGTTTGGGAAGGAACTGACGGGGCAAGGACCTGGCTCACAGCCTGCCCTCCCTCCTCTGGACAGCATCCGTCCCCTGGCCTTAGAGATCCCCTTCCCAACCCTGCCGTCTCCTGCATCCTGCTCACACAGCCACCCCCCCAAAGTTGCCAGCATTTTACAGGGGTAGGAATGGTGGCTCAAGGAGTGACTTGTTCTGCTACACACCCCAAAAGTGGGGTCCCAGCACCTCCAAGATCCTGCTGTGTCCAGAAACATGTGTCTGGTAAGTGGGGTCTGAGCAGGTGGCCACTAGAGGTTAGCAGCTCTGGGATCACACTGTGATCCACTTCCCCCTCAAACCCAAGTGACCTGGACTGCACCAGCCTCCCCACTGGCTCCTGAAAGCAGCAGCCCTCCTATAAGTTCAGACATCATCCATCTTAGAGATACTAACCTCTCTCATCCCAAGTCCCCCTCATTTTGACCTTCCCTAAGAGACAGCTTTTTCATGGCTCTAATCAGGTTATGCCCTGGTACTATGAGCAGAGTGCCTTGAGCCCCCCCAAGGAACCATGGCTCTAGGCTCTCTTCCACCTCCACAGGCAGAACCCAGCTCATAGATATCCACAAGGCACTTGAGCTCCCACATCCTACCTTGAGGTAAGGGGACAATCTCTAGGGAGAAGACAAACCTGGAACGTTACTCTCCTCCTTCCTTCTGTCCAATGTATGGCAGAATCTCAGCTCTGCATATTAGAGGTAGACACCTTCCTCTATATCCACAGACACCTGAGTATTCCATATGCAACTGTTCCTACCTGTCTCCTTCTCTTCTTTACTCTGTCCATCCACCCCTCCACATGGAGCAGCAAGTAGTAATCTGTGTCTCCCCCAACTCCTGCAGTGCTTCTGTGACTCAGATCAGAGAGCCCACACTCCAGGCTCCTTACTCCAGTCTTTACCTACCTCACCCACAGGAGGAAATCATCCAGAGGTAGGGAATTGTCCCCTGCTTCTGGCCTCCCTCCAGCCTGGTTCCCTCATCTTGTCACATTTACTCTTCAGAGGTCTGCATCACACAGGGACATGCAGTCAGGAAATAGTAGTTCTGGTGACCAGAGTTTGGAAACTTTATGCCAGGGTCCAAATACAAATTTGCCACAGCATGTGTGATGGGGCTAGGGACAAAAATCATTTTTGCAGAAATACCTACATATGGACATTACAGGTTATTTTTTCCTTCCTTCAGATGCGGGTGACCTCAGCAGCTGACCTTGATTTCCAGAAAACAGGATGTCTAAAAGTGTTGATGGGGAGAGGAAGGATGTGTTCAGGGTCAGCTCTGCATAATTCACTGATACTTTCTCAGGGCTGTGGAGGCCACTGCCCACCAACTGGAGAATGTGATGACTTACAAGGCACAGTAGTGAGAATAACCCAGGCTATACATCAGTTACCCAGGGTTGTTTCCTGTACTTATTCTGAAATAATGTTTTTAAGTTATTTAGGCCTCTGAAAAATATTAAAACTCTCACTCCTGGAGATGACCAAACTTTTCCAAGCTCCGCATTTATGGCATCTTGGATGGGAGTGTGCAGGGGCATCACCACTTGGATGCCATTGCCTGGGAGGCAAAAGCTTCCAGCAAGTCCTTGATGTACCCAAAAAATCTCTCTACCTCATACACCTGAGCCTGCTTCTCACCCCACGACTTGATTTGTTTTTCTTTGCTCTCCACCACTCCTTCCAGGATGGAGCACCTCTCCTTCATCTGGAGGACCTTTGCCAATGAGTCCTCTGTATTCAGGGCCTGGGGT
This sequence comes from Callorhinus ursinus, assembly GCF_003265705.2. Classification (NCBI taxonomy): domain Eukaryota; kingdom Metazoa; phylum Chordata; class Mammalia; order Carnivora; family Otariidae; genus Callorhinus; species Callorhinus ursinus. Next base: position 5,012 of record NW_027398325.1, read on the forward strand.
CTCTTCTAGAATTCCCTCCAGTCCCCATCTCGTCTCCTGATATGAGTTCTGTTTCAACCCCCCACCTCATCTCCTGCTATGAGTTCTATTTCAAACTCTCCAAACTTTTGGTTTGACTCCGCTTCTTGGCTTGGTATCCTTTCCTCTTGAGGGGAATTCCCAAAAAGACGAGGGCTACCCAGGTGATAAGTCACAATGACCTTAAGCTGAAGTCTATCCCAGGGCACTGGTGACTCACTTGTCCTGGGGTCGCCTTAGTTAAAGGGCTTCCAGTCAGTCTAATGTTCTAGGGACTTCTTGGCCCAGTGCAGAGCTGAGATGGAGGAGTCATGACCAGAGGGCTCCCAGCCAACCTGTGTTCTGGGGACCCAATTGTCCTGTGCTTTATGGGGTGGAGGGTTTTGGGTCAGAGGTCTCCTGCTCAGCCTGCTGTCTGAGAGACTCGGCCCAGTGTCAAGCTGAATCAGAAGGCTTGGCGACCCAGATCTCCCAGTTGGCCTGGTGTTCTAGTGACTCAGTTGCCAGCTGTCTCCTCAGTTGAAGGGCCCCCACTTGGAGGGAGTCCAGTCATCCTGTTGTCCAAGTGAGTCCTTTGCCCCCTGCCAACCTGAGTTGGAGTGTCTGAAGGTTCCTGTTTGGCCCAGTGTTGTGAGGACTCAATTGCCCTCTGGTTTGTTGGGCTGAAGAGCTCCCAGAGAGAGGACTCCCATTCAGCCCAGTGTCCAGGGCACTCCTTTGCCCAGTGTGCAACTAGCTTGTTGGTGTCATAGTCTCAGGGCATCTATTAGACCTGGTGTTCTGGGGAATTCGTTTCCATTTTCTCAACAGCAGTAGAAGACCCCCCTTCTTTGTCCTAGGTTCCAGGTGGCTCGTTTTTCTGGTGCTGAGTTGGGTAGGGGGGCTTTTGGACTTAAGGCTGCTGCTGGGTCCACTGTCCAGATAATATATTTGTCCACCTCCAGGTCTGGTTGGAGGGGTTTTGGTCAGAGGGCTTCGCAAAATCCTGTGTTTGAGAACCTGATTGCCTTATGCTTTTCTGGGTTGGATAGCTTTTCTTCTGAGCGCTCCTTTGCAGTCTAGAGTCTAGGTGATTCATTTGCCCATGCCAGACTGTGTTGGAGAGCTCCTAGCCTAAGTGCTCCTGGTGTTCTGGGGACCTGATTACCCTGTGCATTGCAGGAATGGTGTTCTCATGATCTCAGGGTGCTTGTGTTCAGCCTGGTGTCCAAGCGATTCTTGTGCCCAGTGCTTGGCTATGTTGGAGGGCTCCACTTCAGGGGGGTCTCCCTCAGCCTGGTGTCAAGGGTCCTCTTTTGGGCAGTGCAGAGCTCGGTTGGAGGTTTCATATTCTCGAGACTCCCAGGAGGCCTGATTTTCTGAGGATTCAGTTGAGCTGTTCTTTGTTGCATTGGTGGGCATGCACTTGGCCCAGGGTCTTGGTGATTCCTTTGCCTTGTACAAAGCTGAGATGGAGGGCCCATCTTAGGACCAGGGTCCTAAGGCTCCTGGTCACCCTTCTGTGCAGATGACTTGATTGCCTTGTGCCAAGCTTGGTCAGAGGTGGTTTGGTCAAAAGCCTCCTGGCAAGTCTGGTTTTCTGGGGACTTGAGTGCCCTATGTCTCTCCCACAAGTAGACAACAAAAATAAAAGGCATCCAAAAGAGGAAGAAGTAAAATTTTCACTGTTTGCAGATGACATGGTACTCTATACAGAAAACCCTGATGATTCCAGCAAATGACTACTAGAAATGATCAAGGAATTCAGGAAAGTCTCAGGGTACAATATCAAGGTGCAGAAATCTGTTGTGTTTGTATACACTACAAATGATGCAGGAGAAAGAAAAAATAAGAAAACAATGCTATTTGCAATTGCACTCAAAATAATAAGATATCTAAGAATAAACCTAACCAAAGAAGTGAAAGACTTATACTCTGAGATTTGATGAGCACCCACATCCACCCTCTATTAGCTGTTGCCCTTTGGCTTTGTAGTTCAGCCTCTCTGAGCTTCAGTCTGCTCATTAACAGGAATAATGCATGGCCCACCTACCTCAGAGCACCATATGGGTTCACGTTAAAGACGCATGGGTAGATGCTTCCTGAAAGGTAACCCAGCTCATCATTCAGTTCAAGGCTCCTACACTGAAGGCTTCTTCTGTCCTGAGAGCTGGTATACTTTTCCAGGTGTTTCTGGGCACCTCAGTTCACAACTAGGCCCAATTTCTCAGCTTTCAGTTACCCTCTGACCTTACAAAATTTTCCCCAAGTTTGAGAAAATCAGATTGTGCAAAAGCTACTTTGTGGTAAATTTCTTTTACATGACCTTAAAACATCTTACGTTTCTAAGACCTGAGACAGGGATTAAATCTAATACCTACAGCAGTTTGGGACACGAATTAAGTTTAAATTCTGAAGTAGAGTTGTTCAGGTCAGCAGGTATGTGCACTTCCTCCAACGAAACATCACCTGTGTGTGGCCCCCAGACCCAGAGACCCCCAATGCTGGTAGGCATCACCCTCAGAAAGCTCCCCTGGTCATCCTGCCTACACCCCACCACAGCCACACACCCACAGCCCCTGTCCTGTTTGGCTTTGCCATAGGAGGGCCTCCATGGGAGAGTCTGAGCTAACATCCCCTTGTGCCTGATCTTTGTTGACTGCCTGTCTCCCCAGGCAGCGCCAGGTTTGCTTTATTCCCCAGTTTTCCCATGCATCATAATGCATGGCATAAAGTAGGCGCTCAACAATTATTTGTCACATGGTGGTCACCCTCCCCTCTCATAAAGCATATTTTTATTCCCCTGCCCATCCCAGCCTTCTGTGGGCCACACAGATGCAGTACCTGCCCTGTGGGTTGCCTGTCTATGGCTTCCCACCTGACCCAAGCTAAGAGCACTGCCTGTGACTTTCAAGAATAAAAACATCCTCAGAAGGGAGCAGCTGGATTTCAGCTGAGTCTAGGAAACCTTGTTTGTCTCAGTGTTAAATAGTCCAAGCAGGTCCAAGACAGCTCTAGAGAAAGACTTGATAAGAACCTGTGTGAAGTATTGAATGTGCTCTGTGTATGTGTTTTGGGGTGGGGACAATGGTGCGCAGAGCAGAAGAAAAGAAATGCCTGAATTCTAAATGAATGGGAAGGACAGTCAGAAGAAGGGTGACCCATCCCTTTACTGTCAAGTAGAGGAATCGTGGTTTGGTAGACAGCTTTGACCCAGGCCATGCATGGCTGCAGGCTATAAGGTGCTTTCGCCTGCAGAGTGAAGGGTCTCTTCGGCTCTGTCCCTTCCTAGGATGAGACGCAGGGCAGGGTGGCACCGTGTGGTTGGGGATGCATGCTGTGCACCCAGAGTTCTAACCTTGGTTTCCCCACTGAGTGAGTGGGCAGAGAAGCCCATCAAGCTTACCATCTTTAGAATGGGGGTGATCATAGCATTATAATGGGCTTAAACAGTGTCTGGTAGGGGCACATGGGTGGCTCCGCTGGTTAAGCGTCTGCCTTTGGCCCAGGTCATAATCCCAGGATTCTGGGATCGAGTCCCACATCGGGTTCCCTGCTCAGCAGGGAGTCTGCTTCTCCCTCTGCCTCTGCCCCTCCCCCCAACCCCGCTTATGCACTTGTTCACTCTCTCTCTCAAGTAAATGAAGTCTTAAAAAAAAAAACAGCATCTGGTATATAGTAAGTGCTCAATAAATGTTAGCTATTATTCTGTGATTCTATGACAGAGAGAGAGGGATTTTCCCATAAGTAAGAGATAGAAAGGATTGAGTTTTAATTTTTTTGAAATCATTTAAGGAAAAATATCCAATGAAGTTATCTTCAGGGTACGTTGGTACTCAAAAGATCACCAGGAAGAAGAATTACAATTATAATTCTGTACTATTTTAAAAATATAATTGTGTATTTTTTTGAAGAAATATTTTGTGGAAGTGCCAAGTCAATAGGCCATGAACTCAACTTGAGTTCAAGGGTCCCCTAGCTTTCCTTATGGGTTCCTAGGAAAAACTACAGAAAACGTCATTGGGGTTCAGTCCCCTAGGGCACCACGCTGGGTAATAGAGTGAGCATTTAGTTCTCAAACTGGTATTCGTGTGTCCAGAGACTGCGATCTCCTGAGACCCTGGCCCAGAGTGTCTTGGTGGCCAGCGATGTGGGCAGAATACAACCTCTCCCCAAAGCACAATGTTTAAGTAAGCGTTGGTGGGTGGGGCGACAGCAACAAACAAGGGAAACAGATACTAGCAGAGTTTCTCAAAAGCTCTGGAACTTTTTTTTAAGAGTTATTCTTTTGAGAGAGAGAGAGAGAGTGTGTAAGAGCTCAAGCAGAGGGAGGGACAGAGAGAGAGAATCTCCAGCAGACCCTCCCTGGGGCACGGAGCTCCACGCGGGGCTTGGCTCCATCCCACAGCCCCAAGAACGTGACCTAAGCCGAAACCAAGAGTTGGACGCTCAGCCAACTGAGCCACCCAGGAGCCCCTGGAACTAATTTTTTAAAATAATATTTTGAGGCGAAATTCACATACAATAAACCGTTTCAGAGCAAACAATTCAGTGGCATTTAGTACAATTCCCAGTGTTGTGCAACCACCAGCTCTGCCTCGTTCCAGAACCTCTCTGTGCCCCACAGTAAAATCCCACACCCATGTAACAGCTTCTCCCCATTCCACCCCCTCTCAGGCCCTGGAACCGCGAGTCTGCTGTCTTTATGGATTTGTGTGCTCTGAATATTCTACATAAGTGGAACCACACGGTGTGTGACTGTTTTATTGTGCTGAAATACATACAACACACAGTATACGTTCAAACCATCCATCCTTACAGCCCCTTCCATCCTGTGACTCTGAAACTCTTTCACTATTACACAGTGACTCCGACTCTCCCCCCAACCCCTGACTGCCAACACTTTACGTCCTGTCCTCATGGGTGTGACTACACCAAGGGCCTCACATAGTTAGAATCACGCAGTATTTGTCTTTTTGGGATTGGTTTATTTAACTTACCGTAAAGTCCTCAAGATTTTATCCATGTTGTAATATGTGTCAGAAATTTCTTCCTTTTTAAGGCCAAATATTATTCCATTGTATGGATATACCACTATTTGTGTATCCATTTTTCTGTTGATGGACATTTGTACTGTTTCCATCTTTTGGCTTTTGCAAATAGTGCTGCTATGAGCATGTGTTTACAAGTTTTTTTGTGTGCAATATTTTCACTTATTGAGTATATACCTAAGAGGAGAATTTCAGGTTCATATGGTAATTCTATGTTTAACTGTTTAATGAGCCACCAAACTGTTTTCCACAGTAGCTGAACCACACTTTACATTCCCACCGGTAATGTATGAGGGTTCCAATTTTTCCACACCCTTACCAACAGTTGTTATTTTCTTTTTTTTTAAATTATTATAGTCATTCTAATGAGTATGAAGTGATATTTCATTGTAGTTTTGGTGTGCATTTCCCTAATGACTACTGATGTTGAGAATCTTTTTGCATATTTGTTGAAAAAGAAATACTATTCAAGTTCTTTGCCCATTTTTAAATTGGGCTGTTTATATTTTTGTTGTTGTGTCCTAAGAGTTCTTTATATATTCTGGATATTAGACTCCTCCGATATATGATTTGCAAATATTTTGTTCCTTTTGCTTTCTTGATAGTGTCCTTTGATGCACAAAATTTTTATTTTTAATGAAGTTAAATTTATATATTTTTTGTTGTTCATGCTTTTGGTATCATATCTAAGAAATTGTTGCCATCTGCAAGATCGTGAAGGTTTACCTTTATATTTTCTTCTATGAGTTTTATTATTTTTGTACTTATACTCATATCATTGATCCATTGTAGTTAATTTTTGTGTATGATGTGAGATAGGAAGCCAACCTTCCTCTTTTGTATGGGGATATCCACTTTTCCCAGCACCATTTGTTGAAGAAATCATTTTTTCCTTATTGAATAGTCTTGGATCCCAGGTTGAAAGCCAATTGGCTGTAGTTGTATAGGTTTATTCCCGGATCTTCAATCCTTTTCTGTTGGTCTGTATGTCTGTCTTTATGCTAGAATCACACGGTTTTAATTACTGTAGTTTTGTAGTGGGTTTTGAAATCAGGAAGTGTGAGTCCTCCAACTTTGTTCTTCTTCTTTAATTTTTTTTATTGTTATGTTAGTCACCACACATTACATCATTAGTTTTTTTACTTTAAATTTTTTATGATAATCACCATACATCATTAGTTGGATGTATTGTTCCATGATACATTGTTTGTTCATAACACCCTGTACTCCACGCAGAACGTGCCCTCTTTAATACCCATCACCAGGCTAACCCATCCCACCATCCCCTCCTCTCTAGAACCCTCAGTTTGTTTTTCTGAGTCCATCATCTCTCATGGTTCATCTCCCCCTCCCCGATTTACTCCCCTTCATTCTTCCCCTCCTGCTATCTTATTTTTTTTTCCTTAACATATATTGCATTATTTGTTTCAGAGTTACAGATCTGTTGATTGCTTTGGGAATTATGGACACTTTCACAGTATTAATTATTCCAATCCATGAGCATAGTATGTATTTCCATTTGCTTGTGTCATCTTTAGTTAGTTAGTTAGTTAGTTAGTTTGTTTGTTTGTTTGTTTGTTTTTAATCAAGGTCTGTTAGTTTTCAGAGTACAAGTCTTTCATTTCTTTGGTTAAATTTATCCCTAAAGTATTATATTATTTTTGGTACATTCGTAAATGGGATTTTTTTCTAAATTTCTCTTGCTGCCACTTTGTTATGGGTGTTCATATTCTTAAAGTAATTCTTGCTTCAGTTATGGAAGGTTGGGTGTTTTGAGTATTTTGTCTATTTCATATAAGTTGTCCCATTTATTGATGTAAAGTTGGGTATGATATCCCCTAGAAGGCTTTCCAGGGCTAAAAGGATCTATAGTGATGCCTCCCTTTTTATTCCTGATATTGGTAATGTGCATTTTCTTTGCTTTATTCTTTTAAGATTTTATTTATTTGACAGAGAGCGAGAGAGCACAAGCAGGGGGAGCAGCAGAGGGAGAGGGAGATGCAGCCTCCCCACAGAGCAGGGAACCTGATGTGGGGGATCCCAGGACCATGGGATCATGACCTGAGCCAAAGGCAGACGCTTAAC
>NW_027398326.1:0-12139 GCF_003265705.2 Callorhinus ursinus
AAAAAAACATATTTTTCATAATTATTTTGAAGTCCTTGTCTGCTGACTCCAATACCTGGATTGTTTCTGGGTCAGCCTCTACTGACTTACACATTCATAATTGGTACATTCTCCTGTTTCTTTGCATGTCTAGTAATTTTTTATTGTGTGCTGGATATTGTTAATGATATGTTGTAGAGGCTCTTGATTATTCTTCTAATGATTAAGTTTTGTAATGGCAGGCAGTTATAGGACTAATGGATCACCTCGAGTTTTTAAATTTTGTAAGGGCAGGTTTATTTCAATTTTGCATTTACTCCTAAGGTGTATCTCTTCCTCAGTGCATGATACATATCATGGTGTGGCATTTCTAGGGTATTGGTTGAAATGGGTTTTCCCCAAGGTCACTCCACTGTGGATGAGTCCAAAAACCAACCTCCAATTCCTAGAATGTGTGTCCTCTGAAATTTCTGTGCCACTCTTCACCTTTCAGTAGCTATTCTTGGCTAAGCCTCCTAGTGACTTTTCCTGTGTAGTTACAGGTTAAGTGTTTTTCAAAGACCTGAAGGAAATTTTTAGGCAGATTTTTTGGACTTCCCTGGGGCTCTTCCTTCTTTATTAAAAGAGCATTTAGGTTGGCACCTGTATTCTTTCAACAAGCGCCCAGCACCTTTTGAGCATTTCTTTACTATCACAAGATATTCCAGGATCATTTTATATTTTCTCTGCCATAGCCCTGGAATTAACCACTTCTCCAAGGAGCCCTGGTTACCACCCCCCCTTTTTTTGAGAATGGCATTTACAAACCTACATCTAGGTGCCAGGTATACTCATTGCTACTGAAGTGCCACTACTTCTAGGTCTTCTTCTCTGCAGACGGAGGTTGAAAATATATGTATGTACTCCAGGCATACGCATACCGCTGTGCTTATCTAGTTATGTATCTATCATCATCTTTCAAAAAACCCCAAGTTCTTACTTCTATCTCCAATTCCAATCCAACACCACAGGGTCCACTCTACCCTTTCTCTTTCCTTTTTTGTAATGTCTCTGAGAGCAAGAAACTGGCTTTAATGATCTACAACATATATACTTTGTTGTCCAACCCTAGTATATACATAAAGTGGTTTCAGAATTGCCAACCCGTACCCTTGAGAGAAACAAATTTATTAACTCTAGTACAGGATTTCTGTACAGTTCTTTTTGCTTTTAGCCTTATCGTCTCTGGTCAAAATACAGTTTTCCTAAGTAAGTTAGGTTTCTTCTCCATCCTCTTCAGTGTGGTTATGATACTCATTTGTAATACAGTTAGGTTCATTTGTTATAGTCTGTATTCCATTTTGTGTTACCTCTGCTACCTGGTGATTGTTTTTTGTTTTAACCTGTAATAGTATTCACTCTTTGTGGTTTAATGTTCCATAAGTTTTGAAAAAATACAGAGAGATTTGTCCTGCTACAGGACAGTACCAAAACTCCTGAATTCCCTTGTGCTATGCCTTTGTTGTTATCCTATCTTCTACCTCTTATCACTAGCAACTACTGATTTGTCCTTCCCCACAGTCTTGTCTTTTCCAGAATGTCATACAATGGAATCATACAACATGTGGCTTTTTGTCTCTTTCACTTAGCGAATTGAGTTTTAAATTGAGGCATAACTTACATGCAGTGCAATGTACAGATCTTAAGTGTACAGTTTGATGCATTCTGCCAAATGCATGTATCTGTGTAACTTACACTCCTATCAAGACATAAAACATTTTCTCACCCTGTGAAGTTCCTTCTTGTCCTTTCCCAGTCAATCCCAGCTACTGCCTCACATCCCTTGCCTCACACTTAGTTGCAACCCCTGTTCTCCACCCCCCTCCAGATTATTTTCTGCCTGTTCTAGAAATCTATGTAAATAGAATCATATGGTATTTACTTTTTTGTGTCTGGCTTGTTTTGCTTGGTATAATCCTACAATTAATTTTAGTTAATTCACAATAAAAAATGAAATATATAGATAGGGTTTCCTATATACGAGGTAGTCTCCCAAGTGCTTTACATATATTAATTAATTGAACCTTCAATACAAGTTTACAAAGTAGGCACTCTCATTGTTAGCATTTTATAAATGAAAAAACTGGCACAAAGTGCTTTTTACTTGCCTGAGGTAACCAGGTGATTAAGCAGTAGGGGCTGGACTTGAACTCAAATAGTTTCTCTCCAGAGTCCATACTCTTAATTGCTATGCAATAGAACACTGCCTCTGTACCAGGCGTGGCTATGGCACAGGATCTACACTGATAAATCAAACATACAGTCCTTGCTTTCATGGTGTTCACAACATAGTGGGGGTTGGGATGGGGAATAAATATTAGTCAAATAAAGAGGTATATATAGAGTCAGTCAGATGGTGGTAAGTGCTATTGAGATGAATAACTCCCAGTAAAGATAATAAACGTGGGAACTGGAGACTTGCTCATATATTTGGAGTGGGAATGAAAGCCTTTCAATTCAAGCAACATTTTGGCAGAAACTGAAGTAAACTGAGCGAGTGAGCTCTGTAGCTATGTTGGGAATATCAGTCTAGGCATTACAGAGACCCTGATATTGAACTGTGCTGGGATGATGGGGCTACAGCAAGACCAGGCAACTATAGTGTAGGAAGTAAACAGGAGTGGTGGAAGGTGAGGTCGGCTCTGCAGTGGATCTGAATTGTTCGGGGCTTGTAGAAAATGGTAAAGACCTTTCATTATATTCTCAGTACATTGGTGTATCACTATACCAGAACAATTGCAGGCAGGGTGTAAGGAAACAAAAAAGGGATAGTGCATATTCAATGACTGGAAGAAGAACAAGGAAGGACAGAGGAGGGAGTGATTATTGAAAATTTGGGGCATGGTAGGAAGAGGGGAGAGGGCTGCAATACAGGGACTGAAAAGTGGCCAAGTGTAGCATCCAGAACCCAATTCTCCTGCAGGGATATGCTGTGGGGTGGACTCACTCTCCTCTATCCCTCTGATCTCCTACCTGGGCTCCCCACTGACCAACCCAAACAGAAGCCTGAGGTATATGAGCCCACTGATATAGTCCATTAACCTCTCAAAGCACAGAACAGGGGAGAGTAAAGTAGAGTCGAGAGTGCCAATTGTCTCCTTCCATATTCCTTATATACAGTGTTCCTGTACAGTGTGATTTCTTATGTATGTCTTAAAGGATGAGTGTCTTCTGAAGAGTTTTCCATTTTGATGATCTTCATAGGGTTTTCCCTTTGTGTGAATTTCATGTGATTCACGAGATACCACGAAAGGCTTTCCTTTAGCCAATGCATGCCTCCTGTTTCTCCCCAGTTGGTAATTTCTTTTTCTTCTGTGAGAGTTTGAGGTAAAAGTTTTACCACAAAGTCGGCACTTATAGGGTTTCTGTCCACAGTGAGTTAACATTTGGGCTATTGAATGCTATTCCATATTGACTGGATTAGAAGGAGGATCTGCTGATAGCTTTTCTTCACTGAGTCATGATTATCTCCAAGATGGTTCCCAGCGTTTTCTGTCTCCTTGTATCCATATCTTGTGTAGTTCCCTCCCACACTGAGTCAGAACCAGTGTGGGTGACCAACACAATACAGATGAAGAGAATATATCCTTCTGTGGCTAGGTCATAAAAGACATTATGGCTTCTGCATTGGCTCTTTTGGATCACATTATTTGGGGAGAACTTGCTGCCATATTATAAAGACACTCATCACTGCAGAGAGGCCTACATGGCAAGGAACCACAGGTCCCATGCCAACAACTGGCACTTGTTTGTCAGGCATGTGAATAATCAATCTTCAAAGTGACCCCTTCAGTCCTAAAGACTTCAGTTCTGTCGACATATTGGTTGCAACCTCGTGAGGGAACTAGAACCAGAATTACATAGCTAATCCATTTCTGAACCCCTGACCTACATAAATTGTGAGATAATAAATGTTTGTTGCTTTAAAGCACTAAGTTTTGGGGCTAATTTGTTATGCAAAGATAATTTCTACATCCAGCATGAGTTCCCAAGATGTTGGAGGGATGAGAAACCAATGAATGCTTTCCCATAGTCGCTGCATTCCTATCTACCTATTACGAATTCTCTTGTGCACAGAAAGGTAAGAGTTACTGCTGAAAGATTTCCCACAATGATTACATTCATAGGGTTTTCTCCAGTGTGAGTTCTCACGTGTTTCTTAACAGATGAGAGATTATTAGATGCTTTCCCACAGTCACTACATTCATAGGGTTTCTCTCCATTATGTATTCTCTTGTGCACAGTGAGAAAAACTACTGCTGAAGGATTTTCCGCACTGATCACACTCATAGGGTTTTTCCCCAGTATGAGTTCTCGCGTGCTGGGTCAGATGGGAGCTCTTCCTAAAGGCTTTCCCACAATCGTGGCACTCATAAGGTTTCTCCCCTGTATGAATTCTGTTGTGCACAGTAAGGGAAGACCTCGTGCTGAAGGCCTTGCCACACTGATTACATTCATAATGATTCTCCCCAGTATGAACTCTCTTGCGCCTTTTGAGGATACATCTAGTACGGAAGACATGAAGACACTGATTACATTTGTAAGGTTTTTCTCCAGTGTGAATTCTCACATGCAGTCTAAGGAAAGAGGGATTACTGAAGGCTTTCCCACAGTCAGTGCATTCATAGGGTTTCTCCCCATTATGTATTCTCTTATGAACAGTCAAGTAAGAACTACTGCTAAAGGATTTGCCACACTGATTATAGTCACAGGGTTTTTCTCCAGTATGAATTCTCTTGTGCTGAGTGAGGTTAGATTTTGTGCTGAAGATTTTAAAGCACTGATTACATTCATTGAGTTTCACTCCAAGATGATTTCTTTCCTGTTGATTAAGAGACGAATGATAACTATAACTTATAGTATTTTTAATATTCAATGCTATCGTAGGAATTCTCTCTCCCAGGAATTCTGTTATGTATAACATTATAATTTGGCATTTTTGCTACTTTATGCTAGTTTGAGTGATCAGAAGTTAGAAAAGATGGTTGTGGTGCCACAAGTCTTTATCATATACAGAGAACAGTTTTCTGATAGGCTTAACACGTTTATGTTTGAAATCTTTAATATCTGAGTCACATTTATGGAAACAATTATGGAGATGCTCAGGGAAGAAATAACTGAAATCATTTTTCTCAAAATTCACAATAGTTTCATGGTATCTCTTCAGAGGCCACTTTCTCTTGGGAGAATGACTCTCTTGGTAACTTTGTAGTTTTTCTAATTTATGGCATATTCCTACTGTGGAAAATTAGAAATCTTACCATTTTTACACCTTCATATTGTTCTTTTCTAAAAACATGCTGCTTAGAAGTTAACCCTTTGGCTTTAAGTAGAGTCTCCAAATCTGAAACAAACTGAAAAGAAGTTTAAGTTTGTGGAGAAAATAAAAAATAAAATGCACATATTAGTGAAGGCAGACCTTAAAGGATTAGTGTTTTTCAGGAGGTTTGCCATGAAAGGGACACAGGTATGACATTTTTAGGTATTTCTAAAAGATTGTATTTATTTCAGAGAGAGAGAGAGATAGCAACAGAGATAGCGAGAAAGAATATGAAGCCGGAACTGAAGGCAGACGCTTAGCCGACTGAGCCACCCAGGTGCCCCAATTTTAGGTATTTTTAGAAAAAGACCCTAGGAAGATTGACATGGAGGCTGACAGAAGAAGGAATTGTCAGGAATGTAAAGTGGGATGGAGCTCACATGAAACTTACATTTAAGAAGGAAAATAGACATGTCTTTTTTCTTCTTCTAAGGCTGAAGTAAAGTGTGAAGTGATGAACAGAGAATTTAAGAGGAAGCAAAGAAGGTACACAAGGAGGCGTATCCTAAAAGCTTTTGATCTTGTCAGGAAAAAAAAGGGCATTTTACAAAATTCCCTGAGTGACATTTCCTAATGTAATACTCCAAACTCCCAAGCCACAGGCCAGACATATTCCTCACAAGGACTCACAATCTACCTGGTGCTCACCTGGACAGTTGCCTGGGAGAATTCTGATTTCCTCTGTAATCACTTTATCTTCTTGTTCCAATTCAGACACCAGACCAGGTTTATCAACTTGATTTCCTATACATAAAGAAAAGACATAGTATGTAGGGGAACTCTACAGGGGAAAATGAGCCCCACCATGAAACTGAAGCCCCTACTTCTGAAGATAAGCAGGTGTGGCTTTAGGAACGATGGGCTAATTATCCCTAAATTCTAATAAATATAGTAGCTCTCTTTCATAGTGAAAAAAAAAAAATGAAAGTATCCTCAGTCGATACCCAGGGTGCCTGGGGGAATAACTAGTACCAGAAGCTAATACTCAAGCTCAAATACATATTTAAAAGTTCCAAAACTTCTATGCACAGAGAGTATAAAGTCAGGGCCAGGACTAGATCTTTGGCGCCTAGGGCAGGCATTAGAGTATAAGCTCCATGATGGTAGGGACCACATCTGTCTTGTTCACCACTGTATTCCCAATTCCTAGCACAGGCCTAGGAATATAAAGGTGCTCAAGAAAGACTTCTGAGAAGTGATGTCAGCAAAAATGGTGGAGTAGGGAACTCTAAAAGTCTAAACTCCACAAAAAAAAAATAGCAAATTAACAGGTAAAAACTGTTCAAATTACTAAAACTCTGGGAAGTGATCAAGAGCTTACAGCAACAAGGAAAATGCTTAATCAAGACAAACAGCTGAATCTGTAAGAAAGCTTTGTGACATTTTAGCTGATCCTCACCCTATCCTCCGTCCCACCCCAGCAAGCGTTTTGAAGACAACAATCTGTGTTCTTAGTACTGGTAGAAGTAGGACAAATCTTATTTTCAAAGAAGTGTGATTGTCTGTTTTGACCTTCCTGGTGGCTCCCAGAAGGACTGGCTCAAAGGGCTTGCCTTTATTTCGTTTAACTCCAAACTCTCCCGGAATTGAAGTGGCTATTGGGGTGGAGGGCTGGGGCAAGTACTGACTACATTTAAATGTAGCTACTGCTGCTTGGGGCAAGGGAAGATCACTAAAGCACACATAAGACTAGCCAAAAAGTCTCAGAGGAAAAGTAGGGAACAAGATGCTTTGGGGGAAAGGGGCTTCGAAAAGCTCCCACAGTCCTAGGAATGTAGAACATGTACATACCCAGGGTTGGGTGTACGCCTAGAAAGTATCTGAAAAGGCACTAAGCCTTCACCTTTGACTGACCTTCAGGCTCTACACAAGCAGGAAGTGAAGGCTAAGGCACAGTTGTAAACTGAGTTTTGAAGGCATGCTCCTATATACACAGAGACCATCTGCAAAGACTGGGAGTTTTGGAGTTCCAGGCATTTAAGGAAACCTCTGATAAATCACTAGCTGATCGTTAACTTAACAAAATAGAGATTGCAGTGGCCACACACGACAAATACAGACATTACAAAATTAGTTCAGAAAATGTCACCAAACAATACTAACTAGAACAAGCAACAACAATAAACCTTGGGGATAGGGGAATCTCTGACTTACAGAACTATCCTAACATTCCAAACGTTTTGGAGTTTTCAACAAATTATGAGGCATGCAAAGAAACAAAAAAGCACGGCCATTACAGAAAAAGGAAATTAAGAGACACTGTCCCTGAGGAAGAGACTTACTAGACCAAGATTTCTTTTTTTTTTTTAAGATTTTATTTATTTGACAGAGGGAGACACATCGAGAAAAGGAGCACAAGCAGGGGGAGTGGGAGAGGGAGAAGCAGGCTTCCCGGTGAGCAGGGAGCCCGATGTGGGGCCCGATCCCAGGACCCTGGGATCATGACCTGAGCCGAAGGCAGATGCTTAACGACTGAGCCACCCAGGCACCCCTAGACCAAGATTTTAACTATTTTAAGCACATGCAAAGAGCTAAAGGAAACCATGAAAATGGATTCTCAACAAATAGTGAAAGAAATTATAAAACAGAACCAAACAAATTTTGGAGTGGGAAGTACAATAAATTAAAATGAAACATTGACTAGAAAAGTTTATTAGCAAACTTGATCTGGTGGAAGAAAGAATCAGTGAACTTGAAGATGGGTCAATTGAGATTGCCCAATTTGAAAAGCATAGAGAAAAAAAAAAGAACAGAGCATAAGAAACCTGTGGGACACCATCAAACAACCAACATGTGCATAATGGAGTTCTTGAAGGAGAGGAGATGGAGAAAGGGGCAGAAACAATATTTTAAAAAGATAAATGGCCAAAAAATTCCCCAAACTGAAGAAAGCCATGAATCTACATATCCAAGAAACTTAATGAACACCGAAGAGGATAAACTCAAGGAGACAAAATTGAGACACATTATAATCAAACTGCTGAAAGCTAAAAACTAAGAGAGTATCCTGAAAGCAACAAGAGAATTTTTAGTTCATCACATATATGGGATCACCATCAATCAGATTAACAGCTGATTTTACATCAGAAATTGCAGAGGCCATAAAGCAGTGGGATGACATATTCAGAGTGCTGAAAGGAAAAAAACCCTGTCATCCATTAATTCCATATGCAGCAAAACTATCCTTCAAGAAAGTGAGAAAACAATCCATAGAATGGGAGAAAATATTTGCAAATCATCTATTTGATAAGGGTCCAGCATCCTGAATATATAAAGAATTCTTACAACTCAACAATAAAAAGGCAAACAACCCCAGCCCTCTCAAAGTGGGCAAAGGACTCAAATACACATTTTCTGAAAGAAGATATACAAATGGCTAACAAGTACATGGAAAAAGGACCCATCTTATTATTCTTTAGGGTAATGCAAATAACCAAGTGTTCCCACACTGTTGGTGGGAATGTAAATGGTGCACAGGTACCATGGAGAAAAGTTTGGAGGTTCCCCAAAAAGTTAAACATTGAAAGACCATATGACCCAGGAATCCCACTTCTAGGCAAATGTACAAGAGAATTGAAAACAAATGTTCAGGCAAAAACATACATGAATGTTCATAGCAGAGCACAGCACTCTTCACAGTAGCCAAAAGGTGGAAACAACTCAAATGTTCATCGACTGAGGAGTGGGCACAGAGAAAGCGGTATATATACACCATGGAATAACATTCAGCCAGAAAAAGGAATAAAGTTCGACACATGCTACAGCATGGCTGAACCTTGAGAACTTTATTCTAAGCAAAAGAAGTCAGATACAAAAGGCTACATATTGTATGGTTCCATTTATATGCAATGTCCAGAACAGGTAAAAACCATAGAGACAGAGTAGATCCATGGTAGCCAGTGGCTGGAGTAGGTGGGAAAGGGAGTGGCTACTTAATGATTATAGGGTTTATTTTTGGTGCAATAAATGCTCTGGAATTAGAGATGGTTGCACAACACTGTGGCATTACTAAAAATCACTGAATTATACATTAAAGATGTTTTCTGTTCTGTGAATGTTACATGAATTAAAAAAATAAAAGACTTATTACCTGAGTCATTAAATAAATGCAGGGCTGAGGTGGGGCTTACCCAGCGATGCCAGGTTCCTGCAGTTCTCCCGCATCACGTCTCTGTACAGTGTTCTTTGAGAAGGGTCCAGCAGTGCCCACTCCTCCCGTGTGAACTCCACAGCCACATCCTCGAAGGTCACCAAGTCCTGAGCCGTCACAAGCATCATGGCTTAGCCAAGGACCACCCCACCAAGTTGACAGGAGGACAGGAGTCGAAATAGGTTGGAACCCCAAGCACAAGATGTATGGGCAGGGTTCTGAGCTCTGTTCTCCACTGCTCCTGGGCTCAGCCTGCAGGGCTCCTCTCCTGCCTACTGACGCCCACTCCCAAGGTGAAATGTACCTCTAACACGTAGGTGAGTCCCCACTCCAGTGGGACCGTGGGATCCTGCAGTCTTGGTTCCCTTGATCTCAGGGCTGAGCATAGGCCGGGGACATGGCAGGTGTCAGAGATACTCCCCAGTGGCCATCACCAATTGCTTGAATATAGGACACTGTCATGTCTTTCCTTTAAAACTGATAATAATGTAATGGATAAAGTGACTCTGGAGGAAGTTAGGAAAATATAGAAAATGTTGATAAACACCGACAACCCTTTATCCACCGCCAGATGCCCGGAAATCCTGGAATGCCTGAGGACCTGGTTTGGCTGTGGGGCTCCAGGCCCTGAAAGGTAAGTCCAACTTTTGGTCAAAAGAATAATTATTTGGGAAAAAAATATGTGACTCACTGGTAACCAGCTTGTCAGGAAGCCATGAACCAACCCTTCCTTCTCTGTGCATCGTTTTTGAGGAGAGACTGAGTACAGGGAAGACTGAGCTGGAGAAGAAATGAGTCAGAAGAGTCCAGGATCGCTCTATATTCTAGCACTCACCAGTTTGGAGGCTTCCTCACCTACCTGTAATTGACCATACGCCAACACACACACACACACACACACACACACACACACACACCCCTTTCACAGGACGGACGGATACACACACACACACACACACACACACACACACACACACACACACACCCCTTTCACAGGATACCAGAGCAGAGCCCTGTCTCACCAGGGCTAGAAAACAGGGCCAAGGCTCTTACTGCACCGGAAGAAAAGATGATAATTCCCATTTCACAGATGAGGAAATTGAAGTTCAAGGGACAGCACTGTCATTTTATCAAGTTTATGGAAAGAATTTGAGGTAAATTTAAAGGCTTTCCCATATTCAGGACACAGGTGAGACCTCCACAGACACTCAAACCACCAACACCCCAAGAACCACTTGGGGTCCCAGTGGCCCCCGGGCATTCAGGCTCTACTCCTGCCTCACTGCTCAGCCCCTCCTTTCCTGCTCTGTGGTGCAGGGACCTTTAACGCTTGGATTTTGAGGGCCCCCCCGACTTACCGCAAGTGGGGGACAGAACCATGGCTGCCATCCTGTGACTCAGACAGAGAACCCGGATGCTCCTCCCCTCGTCCCTACAGTGCACGCAGGCCAGGCTCTGGAAAAAATGGGAAAACAGGACGCTTTCACAGCCTTTCTCCCTCTCCAGGCTACTGAGGATGAACAGGGCTCAGCCTGCCCACCATGTCCTCCTTTAAATGCAAGTGGGGTCTCCAATTCTGGGTCTTTGCTTATTAGCATGTGAAGAGTCCTAAATGGTACAACCAGCACATGCCTGTGTCACCCCCATTTAAATCCTCAGCTTCACCGAGTCTCAGGGCACATTCTTCCCATCCAAGTGGTTGTCACAAACACATTCCCAGCTACGACCCCTTTGCCAAATAGAGACACTGGCACCTGCCTCCCATTAGTCTTTCGATCTCCAGTCCCACTGCCCTCGGACAACATCAGAGGGCGTGAGGATGACCCTCACTGTGTTACGAGTTGGTCCCCATCCACGTTGGCCGCACCTTCCATCGGCACCACCCTAGACTCTGTCATCACCTGACCCTGTTCTACCATCTAGAAAAACAGTTCAGAAATGTCTCTCTGAACCCAGCCTCCCAAACCTCACCCTTGTCCATCAGTTGTTCTCAACCACACAAAGGACTCAGTCCAGCCGCTCTCCTGCCTCCTCAGGCACTGCCTGTTTGGTGTTCACAACCTCTAGCCATTTCCTAAATTTATTACTAATGAGAGTTTTTCAGAAGCTGATATATTTCTAAATTTAAGCTAAGTTTATTTAAATTAGGGTGTTCTATTAACCATTTTTCCTGCTGCTTAGAAAAGTAACCCTCACAGAAAGATTACTTTCATATTATGGTGACATCTATGTGTCACAGTGACATTTCAGTAGAATGCCCAAACTTCTTTAATTTAATTCCTACAAGAGGGGGGAATATTACTGGCTTTTCAATATTTCTACCTTAAGTGGGTTTTGCCATGATAAAAAAAAATAATAATTGTTGGACTGCTATTCAACTACTCAGTATTAGGTTTCTGTCGTTGCTGTCTTTATTATAAATCCATATTCCTGATATTGAGCCATTTTTACTAATATGTTGGCTTAACAGTAAATATACATATGGGGGAATATTTTTAGTAGTGAAATAAATCTATCATAAGGGCAGGTTTCCTTCTGTTTCCACCTAGTCTCTCCCTGATCACAGGCAAAGTGTTTTTACCCCTTGACTCATTTCCTCGTATCCGACTCCTCAACTTGGGACACTCTTGTTTCAACCATTTCAAGGACAC
>NW_027398327.1:0-12132 GCF_003265705.2 Callorhinus ursinus
GCTCTATTTTCAACTGTTTGAGGAACCTCCATACTGTTTTCCAGAGTTGGCCCACAAATCTTAAGGAATCTAAAGTTAACCCAGACTCTGTTGTGACTCTCAAACTTTAATATGAATAAAAATGAATTGGGGGTTTATTAAAAAGCAGATCGCTGGGCCCCACTCTGAGAGTTACATTGAGGGGTCTAGGGCAGGAGCCAGGAATCGGCCCCTAATTTAACAGGTTTTCCAAGTGGCACTGACGTCATGGATCACAAACCAGGCTTTCAGAATCACTAGAATAAACCTCTGTTCAGTTAACTCCCTGTTCTTTGCCTAGGTTCACAGCTTGTTTAAGAATAACTTTTTTGGGGGCGCCTGGGTGGCTCAGTCGTTAAGCGTCTGCCTTCGGCTCAGGTCATGATCCCAGGGTCCTGGGATCGAGTCCCACATCGGGCTCCCTGCTCAGCAGGAAGCCTGCTTCTCCCTCTCCCACTCCCCCTGCTTGTGTTCCTGCTCTCACTGTCTCTCTCTGTCAAATAAATAAATAAAATCTTTAAAAAAAAAAAGAATAACTTTTTTTTCCTAATTGTAAAATATGTATTCCCTGTGAAAAATCTGGAATATTCAGAAATGTACCAAGTATAATAAAAATCACCTTTAATCCCAGCAACCAGAGAAATCCACTATTAATATTATGATGAATACTCCATTCCTTCTTTTTCTTATGCATACACTTGTTTTTTAATACATCTGGGTTAATACCATACACAGTATTGTTAAATCTATATTTTTTATTTGTATCTAAAAATATATTGTAAGCTTTTCCTATTCACTTAATAAGTACAAGCTAATCCATGGTATGGATGCTAGGTTCACAGCTTTCAAACCTCAGTGGATCTTTTTTTTAGCGAGGGCTAAAGGTTAAAATGCATCAGATAATCAAGTGCTGAAAACGGACACAGCTGTCAATCTTAGGGACAGAGATCAGCTGGATCTATCTTCTAGACAAGATGTAAGGAATTACACAACATAATTCAATCTGTATATAGTTTTTTAAAGCCTATGAAACCGATTTTTTTAAACTATTTTTTAACTAAAATTCAATTAATTAACATATAGTATATTATGTTTCAGAGGTAGAGTTCAGTGATTCATCAGTTTTATATAACACCCAGTGTTCATTACATCCCTCCTTAATGTCCATCACCCAGTTAACCCCATTCCCCCATTCTTCTCCCCTCCAGAAACGCTCAGTTTGTTTCCTATGATTAAGAGTCTCTTACGGTTTGTCTCCCTCTCGGTTTTGTCTTATTTCATTTTTCCCTCCCTTCCCCTATGCTCCTGTTTTGTTTCTTAAATTCCACGTATGAGTGAGATCATATGATAATTGTCTTACTCTGATTGACTTACTTTGCTCAGCATAATACCCTCTAGTTCCATCCTTGTCATTTCAAACGGCAAGACTGCATTTTTCTGATGGCTAATAGTCCATTACATATATTGACCACTTCTTCTTTATCCATTCATCTGTTGATGGACATCTAGGCTCTTTCCATAGTTTGGCTATTGTGGACATTGCTGCTATAAACATTGGGGTGCAATGTGCCCCTTCGGATCCCTACATTTGTATCTTTGGGGTAAATACCCAGTAGTGCAATTGCTGGATCGTATGGTAGCTCTATTTTCAACTGTTTGAGGAACCTCCATACTGTTTTCCAGAGGGGCTGCACCAGCTTGCATTCCCACCAACGGTGTAGGAGGGTTCCCCTTTCTCCGCATCCCCACCAACATCTGTCGTTCCCTGACTTGTTAATTTATCCATTCTGACTGGTGTGAGGTGGTATCTCATTGAGGTTTTGATTTGTATTTCCCTGATGCCAAGTGACATTGAGCACTTTTTCATGTGTCTGTTGGCCATTTGGATGTCTTCTTTGGAGAAATGTCTGTTCATGTCTTCTGCCCATTTCTTAATTGGATCATTTGTTCTTTGGGTGTTGAGTTTGATAAGTTCTTTATAGACTTTGGATATTAGCCCTTTATCTGTTATGACATTGCAAATATCTTCTCCCATTCTGTCAGCTATCTTTTGATTTTGTCGACTATTTCTTTTGCTGTGCAAAAGATTTTTATCTTGATGAAGTCCCAGTAGTTCATTTTTGCCTTTGTTTCCCTTGCCTTTGGAGATGTGTCTAGCAAGAAGTTGCTGCCTGTGTTCTCCTCTAAGATTTTGATGGATTCCTGTGTCCCATTTAGGTCTTTCATCCATTTTGAGTCTATTTTTGTGTGTGGTGTAAGGAAATGGTCCAGTTTCATTCTTCTGCATGGGGCTGTCCAATTTTCCCAACACCATTTGTTGAAGAGACTGTCTTTTTCCCATTGGATATTCTTTCCTGCTTTGTTGAACATTAGTTGACCATAGAGTTGAGGGTCCATTTCTAGGTTCTCCATTCTGTTCCACTGATCTGTCTGTTTTTGTGCCAATACCATACTGTCTTAATGATTACAGCTTTGTAATAGAGCTTGAAGTCCAGAATTGTTATGCCACCAGCTTGGGTTTTCTTTTTCAACATTCCTTTGGCTATTCGGGGTCTTTTCTGGTTCCATACAAATGTTAGGATTATTTGTTCCAGCTCTGTGAAAAAAGTTGATGGTATTTTGATAGGGATTGCATTGAATGTGTAGATTGCTCTAGGTAGCATAGACTTTTTAACAGTATCTGTTGTTCCAATCTATGAGCATGGAATGTTTTTCCATTTCTTTGTATCTTCCTCAATTTCTTTCATGAGTGTTCTATAGTTTTCAGAGTACAGATTCTTTGTGTCTTTGGTTAGGCTTATTCCTAGGTATTTTATGGTTTTTGGTGTAATTGTAAATGCAATCAACTCCATAATTCCTCTTTCTTCTATCTCATTGTTAGTGTATAGACATGTAACGATTTCTGTGCATTGTTTTTATATCCTGCCATTTTGCTGAATTCCTGTATGAGTTTAAGCAATTTTGGGATGGAGTCTTTTGGGTTTTCCACATAGAGTATCATGTCATCCACGAAGAGTGAGAGTTTGACTTCTTCTTTACCAATTTGGATGCCTTTTATTTTTGTTGTCTGATTGGACTTCTAGTACTATGTTGAACAGCAGTGCAACTACCAATATTTTTATAGGGATACTAAGATACATTGTAAAATAACAGAGGAAAGCACGAGAATAACATTACCTAGAGCAGTGGGCACCTCTGAGGGATAGGAGAAGTAAAGGGTCGAAGACAGCGGAATGACCACACACTTGCCTGTCCAAAGCAGGACACGTTTAAGATATTGAAAGGAGGTGCTAAAAATTATTAAATTACAAAATTTTTTAAATATCGCCAGATTGTCTGACAAATTGGTTTTATCATATTGATGACATATTGCTCAAAGAAAAACATATTCTTCAGCAACTTTCCTGAGAAACAAAATTCATTAATTTTTTTTAAAACATGCACTACCATTTTTTTTTTTTTTTTTGAGCGCCTTGCTTCCAGAACAACAGGTGTCGACCCAGTTAAGTCTCAGGTAAACTAAAGCACACTGCTGTCCAAGAGGAAGGGCACATGGGAGGTAAGGAAGAACTTCTACTCCTTAAGTCTGAGCAGTGGGGACACCATTTACTGACACTTGCTTTATACCATATACATATTTTATAAATATCCTTTTCTATCTGACATTTATTTCAAACTGTTTAAAAACAAACAAGAAGAGGACGTACTCAGTACACAAGGTCTCATGTAATATCCATCCTTCAATTTGGGATCTTCGGGTACATGTATGTCTCCACCACACAGCACTTTAGCACCCTGCCCAAAAAGAAGAAGAATGCATAGTTTCTATTAAACACACAACCCTGATATGCATCCCTGAAACATTCAGTGTGTCCTAAGCAGACACCTAGTTAGTCCACTGCAGGTACAAAGCAGAACACAGCTGAGGACATCGTGAGCCAAGCAGGTATTAGCACAGGAGAAGTGCACCCAGCAAGGAACGTGGAATACTTCCCCTCCCCCTCGCCCCATCCTATTTCTACTTGATTCTCACCTGCTCCTTTGCCAGCTTAACAAACCCAAGGACTCGCTCCAGGTGTGGGCGGTTAATGAGGGGACCCATCCTCGTATCTTCCAGAAGGGGATCTCCGATTTTTATCTTTTGGGTCCGTTTCACTACTTCTCTTATAAATTCATCAAGAATTTCCTTTTGCACAAATACTCTTGTGCCATTACAACAAACCTGAAGGACAGACACAAATTTGTATGTGTATAAGGAAAGAAAAAGGAAAAGAGGGAAGAATCCAACAGCTTTAATCTGAAAAGAGACAGTATACCTTTTTAAAAGGTTAGTTCCAGCTCTAAAAATTATCCCCATCCTGAACAGAATCACACAAGGAATTGTGGACATACCACCCTATCAGCAAAGAAATTGCCCGCCCTTCGAGAAGAAAGTTCTGGCTTTTTGTTTGTTTACATTTCCTTAAGGCCATTCATAGATCCACATGAGCCACATGAGCTCTCCTATTGCCTCCTGTCAGAGGCTCAATGGGGCCGTGTATTTTAAGAGTAGGAGGGGACGGGAAAGCAAAAATAGACTTAAGAACTAGGGGCTTGAGCCTAATAAAAACCTGAAGCATTTCACAGTGAACGTCTGTCTCTAAAATCACTAGTCATGACCACTTAGATCCTCCCATGGAACGTGAGCACAGATACTGTTCAAATGCTATCAGAACTATAGATACAAAGTCCAAAAACAGAGCCAAGTACTCATGCTCACAGAATAATGAACACATATCAAAAGGTCACGGGAGCTGCCATGAGCCAAATCGGCAATTATCTGAGCATCAGAATAAATAATGATAGTACATGGACTGTAATCCATAGAATAAAGTAAGAATCCATGGTCCATGATAATAAAAATAAATGAGTGAAAAACAACACGGGAGAAGGGAAAGTTCCTTCTCACAGTGGAGAGTGAACTAATAAATGCAGAAGAACAGTTTTATTGGGAAATCACCATTTGGGAACCCCCATCATAGAAACTGTTTCCAGCAAAAATCATCCCAGGGTGTTAAGACCAGTGGGGAGAGCTGAGGAGGTGCAGAATCCTGTCGCACTGTCTGCTATGTGACACGACTTCCCTGGTGAGCCTCTGAGAAGGACACAACATCGCTTCGGTGGTGTTTTTTTGCCCCAAACACATAACCCAAATCTTATCAAAAGGAAACACCAGAGAGACCCCAAATGAGGGACATGCTACAAAATAAATAGCTTGTATTCTTCAAAAATGTCAAGGTCCTGAAAGATAAGAATAACTGAAGAGCTGACTGTTCCAGACTAAAGGAGGCTATGAGGACACAACAACTAAATGCGACACACCTTCCTAGACTCGGTCTTGGACCAAGAGAAAGAAACTGTGTTTTTGTTTAGTTTGCTAAAAGGACTAATGTCAAACAAATGACAACATGAGGGGCGCCTGGGTGGCTCAGTTGGTTAAACATCTCCCTTCAGCTCAGGTCATGATCCTGGGGTCCTCGGATCGAGTCCTGCATCGGGCTCCTTGCTCAGCGGGGAGTCTGCTTCTTCCTCTGACCCTCTTCCCTCTTGTGCTCTCTGTCTCTCATTCTCTCTCTCTCTCAAATAAATAAATAAAATCTTTAAAAAAAAAAAAAAAAGAGAGAGAATGTACTTGTTTCTAGAAAATACAGACAGAAATGTAAAAGTTACGGATCTTACGTCTGCAACTTTCAAACAGTTCAGAAAAAGATAACATGCATACCTATGTATAGAAAAAGAAACAGAATGACAAAGGAAATGTGATAAAATGTTAACATTTGAGAAACGTGGCTCAAGGATGTGAAGGAATTCTTTGCACTATCTGGGCAACGCTTCTGTAAGTCTGAAATTATTTTGAAACAGAAAGCTTGAAAACATGCTGTTCGATGAAGGGGCAAGATTCCTTTGAGACCTCTGCCAGGGACGGGTGCCTACCTCGCCTTGCGTGAGGAAGTTGGCCATCAGCGCCCCCTTCACAGCGTTCTCCATATCACAATCGGAGAAGATGATCAGGGGAGACTTGCCTCCCAGTTCCAAAGTGACGGGTTTGATTCCTTTAGCTGACATCTCCATGATCTTACAGAACAAGAACAAACACACTGAGAAGCGTCATGCATATAAAACCACATGCTACATCAGCTAGAACCTGAGCCTCCAGGCATCTCGACCTACGAATGACCTGCAGCCTTGTTCTTGTCAGGGACTTTGCCCTTTCGTCTACTTATCCTTCTCCAGAACCCTTGAGAATCCACAGGACTGCACCTGACTTTCTGAGGAGGCAATGCATTTTGAAACTATCGTTCATTCACGTGTCACAGGTGGAAACCCTTCTATTACTATTACTGTGTTCAAGGCTGACAATTAGTTAAGGTCAAACAATACATCGGAAATAAACTGAGCGAGCACCCTTCCTTCTGAGGTGGCTGCTACAGAGGAGCTCAGGCACCAAGGACCCAAGTGGCAGCCCGGACCCCACGCTCAGAGACATGGGCAGATGACTTCCATCCCCTCGCGGACCAACTGCCAGCCTCATGTTCTGATCATTCCACCCCACTTCGTTCCCCGCTTCACACGTCTAAAGCACGCTTCAGATCTTTGTCCCGATCCCTATGGCCTCCCTCCCAGCCCAAGCTCAGTTAAGATTGGAAGATAAGCCTCCGACATGTACTCGGGGCAGGCCCGACACTGCCATTTGTGGGGACCCACACTGGTTTCGGTACCTTCGAGCCGGTGGGCACACTCCCGGTGAAGGAGACTTTGGCCACGTCAGGATGCTGACACAGAAACTGGCCCGTGGCTGCCCCTCCTTGAACCACGTTGAAGAGCCCGGGGGGCACGCCGGCCTCCGTGTAGATTTCGGCCAGCTGCAGCACCGACACCGGCGTGAAGGGAGAGGGCTTGAAGACCATGGCGTTACCTGCGCAAACCCAAGACGCGAGCACAGAAGACTGCTTAAGCCCGGTGATCCTCTGAGCACAGGACGGAACAGGACGACAAGCCAAGAGCAACTCCAAGTGTTCCCTGTTCCCCGCCCTCCGTCACCTCCTAGACCCGCACTGGTACAAATAAGTAAACCCAGCTTGTTCTCCCCACCTCGGCTTCTTGCAATGAGCAGATCCCAAGCCACACACCCACCCAGTCTCAACCAGGAACACCTTACATTCGCATTTCCAGGCCTTCCCACATCTATGATCTCATTTAACTCTTGCCACAGCAGGAGGAAGTGGTGCGCTCACTCCCATTTTAGAGAAGTTGAAATGGAAGACCAGAAAGGTTCATTTTGATGAGTCTCCAAAGCTTAGTGACTTAGTTCTAGTCTTTCTGTCGCAGCTGCCTCTGCCTCGCACGGGAACTTGCAAAAAGCAGGACATAAGTGGCAACATGAGGAAAGCTGCATTTCAACACAGTGGCCCAACTGTGGCGCTTTCTTTAACCTCAGGATTTTTTTTCCTAAGATACAATAAACCATCTTTTCCCACCGATTCGTCTTTAAATAGTATGAGAAAACTTCTTCAGTCAGCCAGCCCAAGTTTCTCTAATGGGAGCCTTGTTTATTATTTGTCTTAAGAAGGACGAAGTTTATCTTCTACTTCTTAAGTGAAGCCAAACTCTTGAGTGTGACTCCCTCCAAAGAAATTCATCCCACAATTCTTCTGCAGAAAGGAGAACTTATAAGGAGCACAAATCTAAATCAATGTGACCGTAAGAAATCAGGCTTCCAAGACCAAAATTAATGGTCTTCCTTTCCATAACAAAAATAAATTAGATAAATAAAAGTGGGAATAGGGGCGCCTGGGTGGCTCAGTCGGTTAAGTGGCTGCCTTCGGCTCAGGTCATGATCTCGGGGTCCTGGGATCGAGTCCCGCATCGGGCTCCCTGCTCCGTGGGAAGCCTGCTTCTCCCTCTGCTTGCAGCTCCCCCTGCTTGTGCTCTCTCTCTCTCTCAAATAAATAAAATCTTTTCAAAAATAAAAATAAAATAACAGTGGGAATAACATAGAAGCAATCCATGTGCATGTGCTAAGCTGTCAGGTCCCGAGGTGGCAGGGTAGGGAGGGACGCCCGTCCTCTGAGGCTTCAGGTGCCCCAAGGCAGGCCCCTTCTGCTGTGGAGTATGAGTGTGTGAATGAGTGTGCGTGTGTATGTGTGTGTACATGGGCACGGACAGGTGAGAGGTAGAGAATGGGGCGAGAGTGGACGGCTCCCACGTGGAAGAGCCATTCTTTCTCACCACATGCTAAGGCCGGTGCCGACTTCCAGCAGGCGATCTGGAAGGGGTAGTTCCACGCGCCTATTCCCACACAGACGCCAAGCGGTTCTCTTCTGGTATAACCAAACGATCCGCCTGGGAGCTGGACATGCTCGCCTAAGGGGGAAACAGAGGAGTCGCAGAGAATGCAGGACTGCCTTTCCAGAGACTCCGCCAACAGCCCTACTCAGCTTGTGCCACACTTGGTGGCCTCCCCGCTGACCCCGGCCTCCCCGCTGACCCTGGCCTCCCCGCTGTCCCTGGCCTCCCTGCTGACCCCGGCCTCCTCACTGTCTCCAATACACCGGTGCTCCCAGTCTCCGCTCTAATGTTCATTCTAGCCATGCATGCACACCTCTGCACATTCTCTCCGAAAAAGAATCCTACCCGTCCCTCAAACCTGTGTTCACTTGACTTAATATAATACTCTAAAACCTTAGAGCATCTAGCAGATAATAACTTAAAGGAAACAAGATGGAAGTATAGGACCCAAACCTCAGACTCTGGCTCCCCACAGCCCTGCTGGGTGCTGGTGCCATCCAACACCAACTACTGTAAACCTCACAGTCAAACAAAACAAAACCTTTTCTGCTAACTTAACTAGGTAGAACTAATAAATGTAACACTTACTGACCCTTGCAAGAACTGGTTTTTTAACAACCTGGCCTGAAGTTCAGGTACCATGCCGAGTGCTTTACGTATATTTTCTCATTTAATCCTTATGATAACGCACGAAGACAGTTTCAATAAGGAAAGATAAAGTAATTCTCAGGGTCACCCATGCGGAGAGTGATAAAACCAGGATTTTTAACCCAGGTCTGTCTTAATCCCCAAATCTCTCTCCCTTCACCACTAGAATCTGCTCTTCTGCCTCCTGGCCACCTGCTCCCAGGCCAGGCCAGGGCTCACCAGCCATGGATCCAGCCAAGCCCGCATAGTACTCGAGGCACTGCCATGAAGTGTCGATGTCCCAGCGGGCCTCGAAGATGGACTTGCCATTGTTGATGGTCTCCACGGTGGCGATTTCATCCTTCCGTTCCTTCGGGTAAAACAGAAGACTAGATTTAAGACATATTACCAGACACCTCAACGTATTCAACACTCAGATTATATCACGCAATTTTTAAAAATATAAACAGCTTGCACTTTTTTTTTTTTTTAGAAGGTGCTCAACCTAATTGGTGTTCAGGGAAAGGTACTTTTTTTAAATTTTATTATGTTAGTGAAACAGCTTGCACTTTAAATGAAGGGAGTGGTGCTGTTACATTTGGAAGAGAGAAAAAGATTACTGCGGAATAGAGCCCTAGTCTCCCCTCAAGTTAATCATCACAGATTTAAGACCCAGACTGCGTTTCAAGGTTGATTAGAAAAGGAATGGTTTGATGGGGCCCCTGAATGACTCAGTCGGTGAAGCAGCTGCCTTCGGCTCAAGTCATGATCCCGGGGTCCTGGGATCGAGCCCCACGTCGGGCTCCCTGCTCAGTGGGGAGCCTGCTTCTCTCTCTGCTCTTCACCCCACTCAAGTGCATGCTCTCTCTCTCTCAAATAAATAAATAAAATCTTTAAAAAAAAACTTGTAAGAAAAGGAATGGTTTGCGAAGTGAATGTTATATATGTGTATGTTTATAAACACGTACGCACATGCACATACTGTGTTTGCATGTATAGAGTAAGAGACAGGCATCATTACAGAAATGGTAAGCAATCGCCAAACACACATTTGTCAGGAAAGAGGTTATATACACGCATGGCTTTAAATTACCCAAAGACATGCAGCATGTGAAAATCACAAGATAATTACTTTCTAATGGTCAGTACTCATCAATTCGCTTTTTAAATACTGTCCCAGTTGTAGCCTCCATGACTCAGAGATGCTGGAGATGGTCCAGGGATGGAATGGAAAGGTTTGGGAAACCGGCCTAAAGAGAAAAGCTAAATAATGACTTTCTTTGTCCCAAAGATGAAAGACTTGAATGAACATAGCATGTAAAAGTAGACATTGGCTATTACGGATCCAGTGTAAAAATAAACAAGAGGGTGAATATCTGGACATACATAAAAGGTGCACCGAAAACTGACAAGATGCAGCACTGTCTTATGAAACCTGAGAAGCAGGGAGGCAGACCAGAAGCAAAAGGAAATGGCGACCGCAAATATCACGAGCCCATACCCACAGTACACACCTCGGGAGAGAAGAGGGGAGGAATACAAAAATCACTGGGAAAGTCGGCCCGCGAGATCGGAGCACATTATGGAAAGTCGGACCGCGAGATCAGAGCACATTATGGAAAGTCGGACCGCGAGATCGGAGCACATTATGCTTCCATAAAGGCCAGAGGCATCAAGAGTTTTGAGTGAGTCATTCCACCTTCATTACTAAGAAAAAAAACATATGGATCCAGTCTCTGCCTTCACGAACCTGATTTCTAAAATAGGAAGTTAGTAAATTCTAAATAAGTCGGCCCAGACCCTGCGCTCTCAGACCCAGGCAAGAGATAAGGACTTCTGTGTCCACGGGCCCAAAGCCAGTCAGCCGCTCTAACCACCCCCAGTGCACTGAACTAACCACTCCCTGCCCCTCACACGTTTAGGGCACACTTTAGACCTTTGCCCACAATATCAACGGCCGGGAGGCCCGTACAAACTAGATAAGATCAGAAGATAATCTGGGTAGGTCCGGCACTGTGAACCGAGAGATAAGTTTTCTTTAAATTATTAGATAACCCTGGAAATTACCCAAACTAAGACACAAAGGAAAAAAAAAATGGGAAAAAAATGAACAGAGCATCAGTTGCTAGAGAGCTTCAAGCCGCCCAGTCTGTGTGTAACTGGAGGCCCTGAGGAGAGACAGAACAGGGGGCAGAAATTCAGTTAGAACTTCCTAATTTTAAGTTAAAGCACTGAAAAAATCCCATCAACCTAGAATTATATACCTACAATTCTTTCAAAAGGCAAAGCAAAATGAAGACTTTCAGACACACCAGAGCTGAAAGAAGATCACCAGCAAACCTGCACTATAAATGCTAAAGAAATTTCTTTAAGCAGAAAAAATATGACACCACATGGAAATCGGGGCCTACACGAAGGAATGAGGAGCCCCAGAGGGAGGGGAGAAGCAGGCTCCCCGCTGAGCAGGGAGCCCTGACGCGGGGCTCGATCCCAGGACCCTGGGGTCATGACCTGAGCTGATGGCAGACACTTCCCCGACTGAGCCACTCAGGTGCCAAAGGGGTCAATTCTTTTCTTTTTTTCCTTTAAATTTTTTTATTGTTATGTTAATCACCATACATTACATCATTAGTTTTGGATGTAGTGTTCCATGATTCATTGTTTGTGCATAACACCCAGTGCTCCACGCAGAACGTGCCCTCTTTAATACCCGTCACCAGACTAACCCATCCCCCTACCCCCCTCCCCTCTAGAACCCTGTTTGTTTTTCAGAGTCCATCGTCTCTCATGGTTCGTCTCCCCCTCTGATTTACTCCCCTTCATTCTTCCCCTCCTGCTATCTTTTTTTTTCTTAACATATGTTGCATTATTTGTTTCAGAAGTACAGATCTGTGATTCAACAGTCTTGCACAATTCACAGCACTCACCATAGCACATACCCTCCCCAATGTCTATCACCCAGCCACCCCATGCCTCCCACCCCCCACCACTCCAGCAACACTCTGTTTCCTGAGGTTAAGAATTCCTCATATCAGTGAGGTCATATGATACATGTCTTTCTCTGATTGACTTATTTCACTCAGCATAACACCCTCCAGTTCCATCCACGTCGTTGCAAATGGCAAGATCTCATTCCTTTTGATGGCTGCATAATATTCC
>NW_027398328.1:0-12130 GCF_003265705.2 Callorhinus ursinus
GCTCTATTTTCAACTGTTTGAGGAACCTCCATACTGTTTTCCAGAGTTGGCCCACAAATCTTAAGGAATCTAAAGTTAACCCAGACTCTGTTGTGACTCTCAAACTTTAATATGAATAAAAATGAATTGGGGGTTTATTAAAAAGCAGATCGCTGGGCCCCACTCTGAGAGTTACATTGAGGGGTCTAGGGCAGGAGCCAGGAATCGGCCCCTAATTTAACAGGTTTTCCAAGTGGCACTGACGTCATGGATCACAAACCAGGCTTTCAGAATCACTAGAATAAACCTCTGTTCAGTTAACTCCCTGTTCTTTGCCTAGGTTCACAGCTTGTTTAAGAATAACTTTTTTGGGGGCGCCTGGGTGGCTCAGTCGTTAAGCGTCTGCCTTCGGCTCAGGTCATGATCCCAGGGTCCTGGGATCGAGTCCCACATCGGGCTCCCTGCTCAGCAGGAAGCCTGCTTCTCCCTCTCCCACTCCCCCTGCTTGTGTTCCTGCTCTCACTGTCTCTCTCTGTCAAATAAATAAATAAAATCTTTAAAAAAAAAAAGAATAACTTTTTTTTCCTAATTGTAAAATATGTATTCCCTGTGAAAAATCTGGAATATTCAGAAATGTACCAAGTATAATAAAAATCACCTTTAATCCCAGCAACCAGAGAAATCCACTATTAATATTATGATGAATACTCCATTCCTTCTTTTTCTTATGCATACACTTGTTTTTTAATACATCTGGGTTAATACCATACACAGTATTGTTAAATCTATATTTTTTATTTGTATCTAAAAATATATTGTAAGCTTTTCCTATTCACTTAATAAGTACAAGCTAATCCATGGTATGGATGCTAGGTTCACAGCTTTCAAACCTCAGTGGATCTTTTTTTTAGCGAGGGCTAAAGGTTAAAATGCATCAGATAATCAAGTGCTGAAAACGGACACAGCTGTCAATCTTAGGGACAGAGATCAGCTGGATCTATCTTCTAGACAAGATGTAAGGAATTACACAACATAATTCAATCTGTATATAGTTTTTTAAAGCCTATGAAACTGATTTTTTTAAACTATTTTTTAACTAAAATTCAATTAATTAACATATAGTATATTATTAGTTTCAGAGGTAGAGTTCAGTGATTCATCAGTTTTATATAACACCCAGTGTTCATTACATCCCTCCTTAATGTCCATCACCCAGTTAACCCCATTCCCCCATTCTTCTCCCCTCCAGCAACGCTCAGTTTGTCTCCTATGATTAAGAGTCTCTTACGGTTTGTCTCCCTCTCGGTTTTGTCTTATTTCATTTTTCCCTCCCTTCCCCTATGCTCCTGTTTTGTTTCTTAAATTCCACGTATGAGTGAGATCATATGATAATTGTCTTACTCTGATTGACTTACTTTGCTCAGCATAATACCCTCTAGTTCCATCCTTGTCATTTCAAACGGCAAGACTGCATTTTTCTGATGGCTAATAGTCCATTACATATATTGACCACTTCTTCTTTATCCATTCATCTGTTGATGGACATCTAGGCTCTTTCCATAGTTTGGCTATTGTGGACATTGCTGCTATAAACATTGGGGTGCAATGTGCCCCTTCGGATCCCTACATTTGTATCTTTGGGGTAAATACCCAGTAGTGCAATTGCTGGATCGTATGGTAGCTCTATTTTCAACTGTTTGAGGAACCTCCATACTGTTTTCCAGAGGGGCTGCACCAGCTTGCATTCCCACCAACGGTGTAGGAGGGTTCCCCTTTCTCCGCATCCCCACCAACATCTGTCGTTCCCTGACTTGTTAATTTATCCATTCTGACTGGTGTGAGGTGGTATCTCATTGAGGTTTTGATTTGTATTTCCCTGATGCCAAGTGACATTGAGCACTTTTTCATGTGTCTGTTGGCCATTTGGATGTCTTCTTTGGAGAAATGTCTGTTCATGTCTTCTGCCCATTTCTTAATTGGATCATTTGTTCTTTGGGTGTTGAGTTTGATAAGTTCTTTATAGACTTTGGATATTAGCCCTTTATCTGTTATGACATTGCAAATATCTTCTCCCATTCTGTCAGCTATCTTTTGATTTTGTCGACTATTTCTTTTGCTGTGCAAAAGATTTTTATCTTGATGAAGTCCCACTAGTTCATTTTTGCCTTTGTTTCCCTTGCCTTTGGAGATGTGTCTAGCAAGAAGTTGCTGCCTGTGTTCTCCTCTAAGATTTTGATGGATTCCTGTGTCCCATTTAGGTCTTTCATCCATTTTGAGTCTATTTTTGTGTGTGGTGTAAGGAAATGGTCCAGTTTCATTCTTCTGCATGGGGCTGTCCAATTTTCCCAACACCATTTGTTGAAGAGACTGTCTTTTTCCCATTGGATATTCTTTCCTGCTTTGTTGAACATTAGTTGACCATAGAGTTGAGGGTCCATTTCTAGGTTCTCCATTCTGTTCCACTGATCTGTCTGTTTTTGTGCCAATACCATACTGTCTTAATGATTACAGCTTTGTAATAGAGCTTGAAGTCCAGAATTGTTATGCCACCAGCTTGGGTTTTCTTTTTCAACATTCCTTTGGCTATTCGGGGTCTTTTCTGGTTCCATACAAATGTTAGGATTATTTGTTCCAGCTCTGTGAAAAAAGTTGATGGTATTTTGATAGGGATTGCATTGAATGTGTAGATTGCTCTAGGTAGCATAGACTTTTTAACAGTATCTGTTGTTCCAATCTATGAGCATGGAATGTTTTTCCATTTCTTTGTATCTTCCTCAATTTCTTTCATGAGTGTTCTATAGTTTTCAGAGTACAGATTCTTTGTGTCTTTGGTTAGGCTTATTCCTAGGTATTTTATGGTTTTTGGTGTAATTGTAAATGCAATCAACTCCATAATTCCTCTTTCTTCTATCTCATTGTTAGTGTATAGACATGTAACGATTTCTGTGCATTGTTTTTATATCCTGCCATTTTGCTGAATTCCTGTATGAGTTTAAGCAATTTTGGGATGGAGTCTTTTGGGTTTTCCACATAGAGTATCATGTCATCCACGAAGAGTGAGAGTTTGACTTCTTCTTTACCAATTTGGATGCCTTTTATTTTTGTTGTCTGATTGGACTTCTAGTACTATGTTGAACAGCAGTGCAACTACCAATATTTTTATAGGGATACTAAGATACATTGTAAAATAACAGAGGAAAGCACGAGAATAACATTACCTAGAGCAGTGGGCACCTCTGAGGGATAGGAGAAGTAAAGGGTCGAAGACAGCGGAATGACCATACACTTGCCTGTCCAAAGCAGGACACGTTTAAGATATTGAAAGGAGGTGCTAAAAATTATTAAATTACAAAATTTTTTAAATATCGCCAGATTGTCTGACAAATTGGTTTTATCATATTGATGACATATTGCTCAAAGAAAAACATATTCTTCAGCAACTTTCCTGAGAAACAAAATTCATTAATTTTTTTTAAAACATGCACTACCATTTTTTTTTTTTTTTTTGAGCGCCTTGCTTCCAGAACAACAGGTGTCGACCCAGTTAAGTCTCAGGTAAACTAAAGCACACTGCTGTCCAAGAGGAAGGGCACATGGGAGGTAAGGAAGAACTTCTACTCCTTAAGTCTGAGCAGTGGGGACACCATTTACTGACACTTGCTTTATACCATATACATATTTTATAAATATCCTTTTCTATCTGACATTTATTTCAAACTGTTTAAAAACAAACAAGAAGAGGACGTACTCAGTACACAAGGTCTCATGTAATATCCATCCTTCAATTTGGGATCTTCGGGTACATGTATGTCTCCACCACACAGCACTTTAGCACCCTGCCCAAAAAGAAGAAGAATGCATAGTTTCTATTAAACACACAACCCTGATATGCATCCCTGAAACATTCAGTGTGTCCTAAGCAGACACCTAGTTAGTCCACTGCAGGTACAAAGCAGAACACAGCTGAGGACATCGTGAGCCAAGCAGGTATTAGCACAGGAGAAGTGCACCCAGCAAGGAACGTGGAATACTTCCCCTCCCCCTCGCCCCATCCTATTTCTACTTGATTCTCACCTGCTCCTTTGCCAGCTTAACAAACCCAAGGACTCGCTCCAGGTGTGGGCGGTTAATGAGGGGACCCATCCTCGTATCTTCCAGAAGGGGATCTCCGATTTTTATCTTTTGGGTCCGTTTCACTACTTCTCTTGTAAATTCATCAAGAATTTCCTTTTGCACAAATACTCTTGTGCCATTACAACAAACCTGAAGGACAGACACAAATTTGTATGTGTATAAGGAAAGAAAAAGGAAAAGAGGGAAGAATCCAACAGCTTTAATCTGAAAAGAGACAGTATACCTTTTTAAAAGGTTAGTTCCAGCTCTAAAAATTATCCCCATCCTGAACAGAATCACACAAGGAATTGTGGACATACCACCCTATCAGCAAAGAAATTGCCCGCCCTTCGAGAAGAAAGTTCTGGCTTTTTGTTTGTTTACATTTCCTTAAGGCCATTCATAGATCCACATGAGCCACATGAGCTCTCCTATTGCCTCCTGTCAGAGGCTCAATGGGGCCGTGTATTTTAAGAGTAGGAGGGGACGGGAAAGCAAAAATAGACTTAAGAACTAGGGGCTTGAGCCTAATAAAAACCTGAAGCATTTCACAGTGAACGTCTGTCTCTAAAATCGCTAGTCATGACCACTTAGATCCTCCCATGGAACGTGAGCACAGATACTGTTCAAATGCTATCAGAACTATAGATACAAAGTCCAAAAACAGAGCCAATACTCATGCTCACAGAATAATGAACACATATCAAAAGGTCACGGGAGCTGCCATGAGCCAAATCGGCAATTATCTGAGCATCAGAATAAATAATGATAGTACATGGACTGTAATCCATAGAATAAAGTAAGAATCCATGGTCCATGATAATAAAAATAAATGAGTGAAAAACAACACGGGAGAAGGGAAAGTTCCTTCTCACAGTGGAGAGTGAACTAATAAATGCAGAAGAACAGTTTTATTGGGAAATCACCATTTGGGAACCCCCATCATAGAAACTGTTTCCAGCAAAAATCATCCCAGGGTGTTAAGACCAGTGGGGAGAGCTGAGGAGGTGCAGAATCCTGTCGCACTGTCTGCTATGTGACACGACTTCCCTGGTGAGCCTCTGAGAAGGACACAACATCGCTTCGGTGGTGTTTTTTTGCCCCAAACACATAACCCAAATCTTATCAAAAGGAAACACCAGAGAGACCCCAAATGAGGGACATGCTACAAAATAAATAGCTTGTATTCTTCAAAAATGTCAAGGTCCTGAAAGATAAGAATAACTGAAGAGCTGACTGTTCCAGACTAAAGGAGGCTATGAGGACACAACAACTAAATGCGACACACCTTCCTAGACTCGGTCTTGGACCAAGAGAAAGAAACTGTGTTTTTGTTTAGTTTGCTAAAAGGACTAATGTCAAACAAATGACAACATGAGGGGCGCCTGGGTGGCTCAGTTGGTTAAACATCTCCCTTCAGCTCAGGTCATGATCCTGGGGTCCTGGGATCAAGTCCCGCATCGGGCTCCTTGCTCAGCGGGGAGTCTGCTTCTTCCTCTGACCCTCTTCCCTCTTGTGCTCTCTGTCTCTCATTCTCTCTCTCTCTCAAATAAATAAATAAAATCTTTAAAAAAAAAAAAAAAAGAGAGAGAATGTACTTGTTTCTAGAAAATACAGACAGAAATGTAAAAGTTACGGATCTTACGTCTGCAACTTTCAAACAGTTCAGAAAAAGATAACATGCATACCTATGTATAGAAAAAGAAACAGAATGACAAAGGAAATGTGATAAAATGTTAACATTTGAGAAACGTGGCTCAAGGATGTGAAGGAATTCTTTGCACTATCTGGGCAACGCTTCTGTAAGTCTGAAATTATTTTGAAACAGAAAGCTTGAAAACATGCTGTTCGATGAAGGGGCAAGATTCCTTTGAGACCTCTGCCAGGGACGGGTGCCTACCTCGCCTTGCGTGAGGAAGTTGGCCATCAGCGCCCCCTTCACAGCGTTCTCCATATCACAATCGGAGAAGATGATCAGGGGAGACTTGCCTCCCAGTTCCAAAGTGACGGGTTTGATTCCTTTAGCTGACATCTCCATGATCTTACAGAACAAGAACAAACACACTGAGAAGCGTCATGCATATAAAACCACATGCTACATCAGCTAGAACCTGAGCCTCCAGGCATCTCGACCTACGAATGACCTGCAGCCTTGTTCTTGTCAGGGACTTTGCCCTTTCGTCTACTTATCCTTCTCCAGAACCCTTGAGAATCCACAGGACTGCACCTGACTTTCTGAGGAGGCAATGCATTTTGAAACTATCGTTCATTCACGTGTCACAGGTGGAAACCCTTCTATTACTATTACTGTGTTCAAGGCTGACAATTAGTTAAGGTCAAACAATACATCGGAAATAAACTGAGCGAGCACCCTTCCTTCTGAGGTGGCTGCTACAGAGGAGCTCAGGCACCAAGGACCCAAGTGGCAGCCCGGACCCCACGCTCAGAGACATGGGCAGATGACTTCCATCCCCTCGCGGACCAACTGCCAGCCTCATGTTCTGATCATTCCACCCCACTTCGTTCCCCGCTTCACACGTCTAAAGCACGCTTCAGATCTTTGTCCCGATCCCTATGGCCTCCCTCCCAGCCCAAGCTCAGTTAAGATTGGAAGATAAGCCTCCGACATGTACTCGGGGCAGGCCCGACACTGCCATTTGTGGGGACCCACACTGGTTTCGGTACCTTCGAGCCGGTGGGCACACTCCCGGTGAAGGAGACTTTGGCCACGTCAGGATGCTGACACAGAAACTGGCCCGTGGCTGCCCCTCCTTGAACCACGTTGAAGAGCCCGGGGGGCACGCCGGCCTCCGTGTAGATTTCGGCCAGCTGCAGCACCGACACCGGCGTGAAGGGAGAGGGCTTGAAGACCATGGCGTTACCTGCGCAAACCCAAGACGCGAGCACAGAAGACTGCTTAAGCCCGGTGATCCTCTGAGCACAGGACGGAACAGGACGACAAGCCAAGAGCAACTCCAAGTGTTCCCTGTTCCCCGCCCTCCGTCACCTCCTAGACCCGCACTGGTACAAATAAGTAAACCCAGCTTGTTCTCCCCACCTCGGCTTCTTGCAATGAGCAGATCCCAAGCCACACACCCACCCAGTCTCAACCAGGAACACCTTACATTCGCATTTCCAGGCCTTCCCACATCTATGATCTCATTTAACTCTTGCCACAGCAGGAGGAAGTGGTGCGCTCACTCCCATTTTAGAGAAGTTGAAATGGAAGACCAGAAAGGTTCATTTTGATGAGTCTCCAAAGCTTAGTGACTTAGTTCTAGTCTTTCTGTCGCAGCTGCCTCTGCCTCGCACGGGAACTTGCAAAAAGCAGGACATAAGTGGCAACATGAGGAAAGCTGCATTTCAACACAGTGGCCCAACTGTGGCGCTTTCTTTAACCTCAGGATTTTTTTTCCTAAGATACAATAAACCATCTTTTCCCACCGATTCGTCTTTAAATAGTATGAGAAAACTTCTTCAGTCAGCCAGCCCAAGTTTCTCTAATGGGAGCCTTGTTTATTATTTGTCTTAAGAAGGACGAAGTTTATCTTCTACTTCTTAAGTGAAGCCAAACTCTTGAGTGTGACTCCCTCCAAAGAAATTCATCCCACAATTCTTCTGCAGAAAGGAGAACTTATAAGGAGCACAAATCTAAATCAATGTGACCGTAAGAAATCAGGCTTCCAAGACCAAAATTAATGGTCTTCCTTTCCATAACAAAAATAAATTAGATAAATAAAAGTGGGAATAGGGGCGCCTGGGTGGCTCAGTCGGTTAAGTGGCTGCCTTCGGCTCAGGTCATGATCTCGGGGTCCTGGGATCGAGTCCCGCATCAGGCTCCGTGCTCCGTGGGAAGCCTGCTTCTCCCTCTGCTTGCAGCTCCCCCTGCTTGTGCTCTCTCTCTCTCTCAAATAAATAAAATCTTTTCAAAAATAAAAATAAAATAACAGTGGGAATAACATAGAAGCAATCCATGTGCATGTGCTAAGCTGTCAGGTCCCGAGGTGGCAGGGTAGGGAGGGACGCCCGTCCTCTGAGGCTTCAGGTGCCCCAAGGCAGGCCCCTTCTGCTGTGGAGTATGAGTGTGTGAATGAGTGTGCGTGTGTATGTGTGTGTACATGGGCACGGACAGGTGAGAGGTAGAGAATGGGGCGAGAGTGGACGGCTCCCACGTGGAAGAGCCATTCTTTCTCACCACATGCTAAGGCCGGTGCCGACTTCCAGCAGGCGATCTGGAAGGGGTAGTTCCACGCGCCTATTCCCACACAGACGCCAAGCGGTTCTCTTCTGGTATAACCAAACGATCCGCCTGGGAGCTGGACATGCTCGCCTAAGGGGGAAACAGAGGAGTCGCAGAGAATGCAGGACTGCCTTTCCAGAGACTCCGCCAACAGCCCTACTCAGCTTGTGCCACACTTGGTGGCCTCCCCGCTGACCCCGGCCTCCCCGCTGACCCTGGCCTCCCCGCTGTCCCTGGCCTCCCTGCTGACCCCGGCCTCCTGTCTCCAATACACCGGTGCTCCCAGTCTCCGCTCTAATGTTCATTCTAGCCATGCATGCACACCTCTGCACATTCTCTCCGAAAAAGAATCCTACCCGTCCCTCAAACCTGTGTTCACTTGACTTAATATAATACTCTAAAACCTTAGAGCATCTAGCAAATAATAACTTAAAGGAAACAAGATGGAAGTGTAGTACCCAAACCTCAGACTCTGGCTCCCCACAGCCCTGCTGGGTGCTGGTGCCATCCAACATCAACTACTGTAAACCTCACAGTCAAACAAAACAAAACCTTTTCTGCTAACTTAACTAGGTAGAACTAATAAATGTAACACTTACTGACCCTTGCAAGAACTGGTTTTTTAACAACCTGGCCTGAAGTTCAGGTACCATGCCGAGTGCTTTACGTATATTTTCTCATTTAATCCTTATGATAACGCACGAAGACAGTTTCAATAAGGAAAGATAAAGTAATTCTCAGGGTCACCCATGCGGAGAGTGATAAAACCAGGATTTTTAACCCAGGTCTGTCTTAATCCCCAAATCTCTCTCCCTTCACCACTAGAATCTGCTCTTCTGCCTCCTGGCCACCTGCTCCCAGGCCAGGCCAGGGCTCACCAGCCATGGATCCAGCCAAGCCCGCATAGTACTCGAGGCACTGCCATGAAGTGTCGATGTCCCAGCGGGCCTCGAAGATGGACTTGCCATTGTTGATGGTCTCCACGGTGGCGATTTCATCCTTCCGTTCCTTCGGGTAAAACAGAAGACTAGATTTAAGACATATTACCAGACACCTCAACGTATTCAACACTCAGATTATATCACGCAATTTTTAAAAATATAAACAGCTTGCACTTTTTTTTTTTTTTAGAAGGTGCTCAACCTAATTGGTGTTCAGGGAAAGGTACTTTTTTTTAAATTTTATTATGTTAGTGAAACAGCTTGCACTTTAAATGAAGGGAGTGGTGCTGTTACATTTGGAAGAGAGAAAAAGATTACTGCGGAATAGAGCCCTAGTCTCCCCTCAAGTTAATCATCACAGATTTAAGACCCAGACTGCGTTTCAAGGTTGATTAGAAAAGGAATGGTTTGATGGGGCCCCTGAATGACTCAGTCGGTGAAGCAGCTGCCTTCGGCTCAAGTCATGATCCCGGGGTCCTGGGATCGAGCCCCACGTCGGGCTCCCTGCTCAGTGGGGAGCCTGCTTCTCTCTCTGCTCTTCACCCCACTCAAGTGCATGCTCTCTCTCTCTCAAATAAATAAATAAAATCTTTAAAAAAAAACTTGTAAGAAAAGGAATGGTTTGCGAAGTGAATGTTATATATGTGTATGTTTATAAACACGTACGCACATGCACATACTGTGTTTGCATGTATAGAGTAAGAGACAGGCATCATTACAGAAATGGTAAGCAATCGCCAAACACACATTTGTCAGGAAAGAGGTTATATACACGCATGGCTTTAAATTACCCAAAGACATGCAGCATGTGAAAATCACAAGATAATTACTTTCTAATGGTCAGTACTCATCAATTCGCTTTTTAAATACTGTCCCAGTTGTAGCCTCCATGACTCAGAGATGCTGGAGATGGTCCAGGGATGGAATGGAAAGGTTTGGGAAACCGGCCTAAAGAGAAAAGCTAAATAATGACTTTCTTTGTCCCAAAGATGAAAGACTTGAATGAACATAGCATGTAAAAGTAGACATTGGCTATTACGGATCCAGTGTAAAAATAAACAAGAGGGTGAATATCTGGACATACATAAAAGGTGCACCGAAAACTGACAAGATGCAGCACTGTCTTATGAAACCTGAGAAGCAGGGAGGCAGACCAGAAGCAAAAGGAAATGGCGACCGCAAATATCACGAGCCCATACCCACAGTACACACCTCGGGAGAGAAGAGGGGAGGAATACAAAAATCACTGGGAAAGTCGGCCCGCGAGATCGGAGCACATTATGGAAAGTCGGACCGCGAGATCAGAGCACATTATGGAAAGTCGGACCGCGAGATCGGAGCACATTATGCTTCCATAAAGGCCAGAGGCATCAAGAGTTTTGAGTGAGTCATTCCACCTTCATTACTAAGAAAAAAAACATATGGATCCAGTCTCTGCCTTCACGAACCTGATTTCTAAAATAGGAAGTTAGTAAATTCTAAATAAGTCGGCCCAGACCCTGCGCTCTCAGACCCAGGCAAGAGATAAGGACTTCTGTGTCCACGGGCCCAAAGCCAGTCAGCCGCTCTAACCACCCCCAGTGCACTGAACTAACCACTCCCTGCCCCTCACACGTTTAGGGCACACTTTAGACCTTTGCCCACAATATCAACGGCCGGGAGGCCCGTACAAACTAGATAAGATCAGAAGATAATCTGGGTAGGTCCGGCACTGTGAACCGAGAGATAAGTTTTCTTTAAATTATTAGATAACCCTGGAAATTACCCAAACTAAGACACAAAGGAAAAAAAAAATGGGAAAAAAATGAACAGAGCATCAGTTGCTAGAGAGCTTCAAGCCGCCCAGTCTGTGTGTAACTGGAGGCCCTGAGGAGAGACAGAACAGGGGGCAGAAATTCAGTTAGAACTTCCTAATTTTAAGTTAAAGCACTGAAAAAATCCCATCAACCTAGAATTATATACCTACAATTCTTTCAAAAGGCAAAGCAAAATGAAGACTTTCAGACACACCAGAGCTGAAAGAAGATCACCAGCAAACCTGCACTATAAATGCTAAAGAAATTTCTTTAAGCAGAAAAAATATGACACCACATGGAAATCGGGGCCTACACGAAGGAATGAGGAGCCCCAGAGGGAGGGGAGAAGCAGGCTCCCCGCTGAGCAGGGAGCCCTGACGCGGGGCTCGATCCCAGGACCCTGGGGTCATGACCTGAGCTGATGGCAGACACTTCCCCGACTGAGCCACTCAGGTGCCAAAGGGGTCAATTCTTTTCTTTTTTTCCTTTAAATTTTTTTATTGTTATGTTAATCACCATACATTACATCATTAGTTTTGGATGTAGTGTTCCATGATTCATTGTTTGTGCATAACACCCAGTGCTCCACGCAGAACGTGCCCTCTTTAATACCCGTCACCAGACTAACCCATCCCCCTACCCCCCTCCCCTCTAGAACCCTGTTTGTTTTTCAGAGTCCATCGTCTCTCATGGTTCGTCTCCCCCTCTGATTTACTCCCCTTCATTCTTCCCCTCCTGCTATCTTTTTTTTTCTTAACATATGTTGCATTATTTGTTTCAGAAGTACAGATCTGTGATTCAACAGTCTTGCACAATTCACAGCACTCACCATAGCACATACCCTCCCCAATGTCTATCACCCAGCCACCCCATGCCTCCCACCCCCCACCACTCCAGCAACACTCTGTTTCCTGAGGTTAAGAATTCCTCATATCAGTGAGGTCATATGATACATGTCTTTCTCTGATTGACTTATTTCACTCAGCATAACACCCTCCAGTTCCATCCACGTCGTTGCAAATGGCAAGATCTCATTCCTTTTGATGGCTGCATAATATTCC
>NW_027398329.1:0-1014 GCF_003265705.2 Callorhinus ursinus
TGTTGACCTATTTTTATTGATTTTGAGAGGGGTTCTCTGTGCCTCCTTGACTTTGATGCCTGTTTCCTTCCTCACATTAGGGAAGTTCTCTGCTATTATTTGCTGCAATATACCTTCTGCCCCTCTCTCTCTTTCTTCTTCTTCTGGGATCCCAATTATTCTAATGCTGTTTCGTCTTATCGTATCACTTATCTCTCGAATTCTGCCCTCGTGATCCTGTAGTTGTTTCTCCCTCTTTTTCTCAGCCTCTTTATTTTCTATCATTTAGTCTTCCAAATCACTGATTCTCTCTTCTGCCTCATTTATCCTAGCAGTTAGTGCCCCCATTTTTGATTGCACCTCATCAATAGCCTTTTTATTTCGACTTGGTTAGATTTTAGTTCTTTTATTTCTCCAGAAAGGGTTTCTCTAATAACTTCCACGCTTTTTTCAAACCCAGCTAGTATCTTTCAAGTCATGATTCTGAACTCTAGGTCCGACATCGTACTAATGTCAGTATTGAGTAGGTCCCTGGCTGACGGTACTACCTCTTGTTCTTTTTGCTGAGGTGATTTTTTTCGTCTTGTCATTTTGTCCAGAGGAGAATAGATGAATGAGAGAACAAAATGCTAACAGGTTTACAACGTCCCCAGCAAATATACTGTATACAAATCAGAAAAGACCTGAAACCAGGGGAAAAGTAAGGGAAAGAAAGAAAAAAGAGAAAAAGAAAAAAAAGAAAAAAGATAAAAACAAAAACAGAACAATACAAAAAAAGCAGAATGTGATCAAATATGATCAGGCTAGTGCATAGATCAGTGCCACACACTAGATTTTGCGCGTATTTTGGTCTGTTAGAAAAAAGTGCCTCCTAAAATTTTAAAGGAAGAAAGACATATATGTACAAAATAAGGGTTGATACAATGAAGGGATAGAAGGTGACTGTAAAGATGAAAATTACAAAAGATTTTATAAAAGGAATTGATAAGATAAGAAGTTGTTTGAAAAAAGAAAGAAGATTTAAAAAAAAAAAAA
>NW_027398329.1:1114-12129 GCF_003265705.2 Callorhinus ursinus
AAGAAGATTTAAAAAAAAAAAAGGGAGAGAATGTGATCAGGCAGGAGTCTAG
Source organism: Callorhinus ursinus (assembly GCF_003265705.2). Taxonomy (NCBI): domain Eukaryota; kingdom Metazoa; phylum Chordata; class Mammalia; order Carnivora; family Otariidae; genus Callorhinus; species Callorhinus ursinus. Next base: position 1,167 of record NW_027398329.1, read on the forward strand.
AACAGAGCCATACACGAGTGATTTAGGGTATATTTTTATCTGTTAGAAGAAACTGTATCTCAAATTTTAAAGAGAGAACAACTTATATATATATATATGCCAAAAATAAGGGTAACTACTATGAAGGGATAAAATATGACTCTAAAAATGAAAAATAAAAAAATTTTTTTTAAAAAAAAGATTGATAAGATGTTGGTTGAAAAAGGGAAAAAGAAAAAAAAAGAACAGTTAACAAAAATTAACTTTGATGAACTAATGAATCATGGTAAAAAAACAGCCATGTATTCTATGTGCAGTATTCCCCTAGCGCTGGAGTTCTCCCGTTCTCCTTGATCGATCAACTTGGTCTTGGCTTGCTGGCTGTTTGTGCTGATCTTCTGGGGGAGGGGCCTGTTGCTGTGGTTTCCAAATGTCTTTGCCGTAGGCGGAATTGCCCCGCCCTTGTCGGTCGGGCTAAGCAAGCTGCTCGGGTTTGATCTCAGGAGCTTTTGTTCCCTGCAAGCTCTCCGTACAGCCTTGGAGGACCAGGGCAAAAATGGTGGCCTCCCAGTCTCCACCGGGAGGAGCTGAGAACTCGGGGCCCCGCTCCTCAGTGTGCCCCCAGAGAAAAGCAGTCACTCCCTTGTCCTCGGTCTCCGGCCGCACTCCGTGCTCACCCGGCCTGTGACCGAGCGTTGCTATCTCTGGCACCCGACCCTGTGTGGAGTCTCCAAACCCAGCAGATCCCTGTGGTGCGTTCCCACGCCGCTCCTCCCCGGGAAGGAAGGGGAGTCTCCCCAGATCTGCCGCTTGTTGGGTCCCTGCTGCAGGAGCAGTGGCCCGACTGGGCCGCGGATCACAGTTTATGGGTACCCCGAGCTGAGAGCCCGCGCCTCGGCTCTGTCTCTGCAGCTGGCTTCCCTGCTCCGATACCTGGGAGCTCTGGCGCACTCAGGCTCCCCTGGTCTTTCTGTGACCCCAAGGGTCCTGAGACCACACTGTCCCGGGAGGATTCCACCCCCTGCTTAGCCACTGCAGCGACGTCCCTCAGCGGAGCCGACTTCTAACAGTTCCGTGCTCCGCGACTCTATCACTTGCCAGAAGCGGCCAGTGGAGGCCCCTCCCCCGCCGTCTATCCTCCCGAATATCACCTCGGATTCACTTCTCTGCACATCCTACCTTCCAGTAAGTGGTCGCTTCTCTGTTCAGATAGTTGTTGCTACTCTCCTCTTTGATCTCCTGTTGAGTTCGTAGGTGTTCAGAATGGTTTGATCCCTATTCAGCTGAATTCCTGAGACCAGACGAAATCTAGGTCTCCTACTCCTCTGCCATCTTGCTCCGCCAAATGCTGTGTTTCTAGTTAAAGGAATTGTTTGGCTTCTCTGGTGCCAGATTGCTTGTGTCTAAATCCTAGCTCCACTTTTTTCACAGACTCTGAGCAACTTAATTAACCTCTCTGTGCCTCCTTCTTGTATGTAAAATGACAATATCTAATTTCATGGAATTGTGAGGATTAAATCAGTAAATACATGTACTTGAAAATGGTTTGATTTTATTTCCACAAAGGCATGTCTAATTTGAATTATAAAGAAAGTCTTAATTTACTTTGTTATTTATTTAAAACTAACTCATTATTGGTTATTTGTGGGCTATTTAAGGCCACTGACTTGAAGACTGTATAGTTAGTGGAGCAATAACATTTTCAGGACCGTTCTTGTGGGTGATATATACACAAAGATTAGACAAGCAAATGGCTAATTTTTAGTGGGGATTTGTTGATGCTAATGATTTTGTAAAGCCATGTAAAATGCATTTAGAATTTTGAAATGTTTATTTTCTGGTATAACAATTCTAAAACCAGTGAAAACCTAGTTCTATTCATTGATTTTTTTTTTCCTAACTAATCCTTTCAGGTTTGTGACTGGTTGTATCCTCTAGTTCCTGATAGATGTCCAGTTCTTAAATGTACTGTGGGAGCCTACATGTTTCCTGATACCATGTTACAAGCATCGGGATGCTTTGTGGGGGTTGTCTTGTCTTCTGAATTACCAGAAGATGATAGAGAACTTTTTGAGGATTTATTAAGACAGATCTGACCTTCAGCTTCAGGTAACTTGTGTGATCATCTTTAGGATGAAATCTACTTTAACGTAAGAACTTACACTTTTAAAGAAACTGTAATAGGGTCTAATATGATCAAAGTTAGAAAACTGAGAATATATAATTTGCTTGTGTGTTCACAAATACTGGCTGGAAATTACCTGGATTTGAATTTGAACTCTTGCACTTAATTGCTGTTTTACTCAAGTAATTGATCTTCTTTTTAGTTTCTTTATCATAAAATGGGAATAATATCTACTTCATTGGGCTATGGTGAATACATACTGGATCACAAATCATGCATATTTTCTGAACACAATGCTATGAAACTCAAGGCAACCACAAGAAAAAAATTGGAAAGGCCACAAATACATGGATGTTAAACAACATGCTACTGAAAAATGAATGGGTCAACCAGGAAATCAAAGAAGAAAATTTTTTAGAAAATTAAAATGAAAAGAGAATAGTCCAAAATGTTTGGGATGCCATAAAAGTGGTCCTGAAAGGGAATAACATAGCAATAAAGGCCTACTTAAGAAGCATGAAACATCTCAAAGAAGAAGCCTAACTTTTACATAAAGGAGCCAGTAAAAGAACAACAAATGAAGCCTAAAGATTATAATGGAAATATTGACATAGAACCTAAAAAACAAATATAACAGATCAATGAAAGCAGGAGGTGGTTCTTTGAAAATTTTAATAAAATTGATAAACCCTTACCAGACTTATAAAAAAAAAAGATCCAAATAAATAAAATTAAAAAATGAGAGAGAAGAGGTAACACCCAACAATGCAAAATACAAACAAGCATAAGAGGATATTATGAAAAATTCTATGGCAACAAATGGGACAACCCAGAAGAAACTGATGAAATCCCAGAAATATATAACAGACCCAAACTGAAAGAAACAGGAAGAAATAGAGAACTTGAGTAGACTGATAACCAGCAAAGGAAGGGAATGGGTAATCAAAAATCTCTGAACATACAAAAGTCCAGGACCAATTCCCTTCACAGGCAAATTCTACCAAACATGTAAAAAGACTTAATGCCTATTCTTCTCATAATATTCCAAAAAAGGGAAGGCAAAGTTCTAATTCGTTCTATGAAGCTAGCATTATCCTGATACCAAAACCAAAGTCTCCACTAACAAAGAGAGGTAGAGGCCAATATCCGTATTGAATATGGATGCAAAAATTCTCAATAAAATATTAGGAAACTGAATCCAAAAATACATTTAAAAAATCACAAATTCACCACAATCAAGTGGTATTTTTCTGTGCATTCCAGGAACATCTGGTTTCCAGAAGAGAAAGCGATTTCCATTCTAGGTGTGGAAACAAAGGCAAGGTGCCCAGTCCCTGTCTGGGAGATCCAGGTCCGTGGAGAGTACAACATTTGACCCACAAAAGTTTCTTCCAAAAGGAAGCTTTCTAGCACAGGGGTGGGCAAGCTTTGGCAGGGTTCCATATCCTTGCCTCTGAGAAACAAGACTGTGGGGAATGACACTTTCCACTCACATCTCGTCTCCAGAAGAGAAAAGCGATTTCCAATCCACGTGTGGAGGTCTAGGGTAGGGGCCATGGCCTTATGCTTAGAAACGAGGCTGGGGAGCATGCACCCTTCAGAGAACCACAAGTTTCTCAAGCGAGAAGCATTCTAGCATGTATGTGTTGAAGCCTCCAAAACATGCCCCATCCTTCCCTCTGTGAATCAAGTCTCAGGGCAATGCAACCTTCCCCTAAGAGGAATTTCACTCCAGTGAGAATCTTTGGAGCACGTTTGTCTAGAGGCATGCGCACAGTGCCATGCCCTTCGCTCAGAGAAAGAAGGCTGCAAATAAAGCAAGTTTCAGTGAAGAACACGACACTTCCTAACAAATCCCTTCGAACAGATCCATGTGTTTTAACATGAGGAAATGCTGTATCCTTCACTTAGGGAAAGAATTATGTGGAGGAGTCCATTTCAACAACATCGTAGTTTTTCAAGCCAGAAACTTCCAAGCCTCTCTGTGTGGAAAGATTACGTTAGGGCCATATTCTTTCCTCCAAGATACCAGATGATGGAGGAACCCGCTGTCCACTCACATCTTGTTTTCACAAGAGAAAAGCCATTTCTCATACTTGTGTGGAAGTATATGGAAGGGGTGTTGTCCTTACGATGAGAAACAAGACTGTGGAGAGTACAACTTCCGGAGCACCACAAGCGTCTCTAGGGAGAAGCCTTGTGGCACATAGGCCTTGTAGCATCCGAAAGGTGCCTACGCTTCCCTCAGTGAAAACAGTCTGTATCAAATACAACGTTCAAGTAACCTCTTCCTTCCTGAAGATACAAGCCTTTCCCTTGCAGGTGTGGGATCATGAGGAAACATCCGTACCCAAAACTCTGAAAAACAAGACGTGGGGAATGGAAATCTTCACGGCCTTCTGGATGTCAGAAGATAGAACCATATTCAAATCTGTGTGCGTAAGCAGAGGCAAGGGGCTAGGACGCTATGCTTAGAAACAAGTCTGTGGAGAATAGAACGTTCAGCACACCACAAGTGTCTTCCCAGAGAGATCTTCTAGCATGGATGTGTGCAAGCATCAGGATAGTTCCATCTCCTTCCCACTGAGAAACAAGCTTGTGAAGCATGCCATTTAGAGATAACATCTTGTTTCCAGGGTTCCAAGCGATTCCCAACATATGTGTGGAAGGACAGGCAAGGTGCAATGTCCCCCACTGTTGTAGTAAGAATTCTGTGGACAATGCAACCTTCAGGAAACCCAAGTTCCTTCAAACAAGAAGCTTTCTAATATATATGTCTAGAAGCCTCTTTACATGGCATATATTTCCTTGTGGGAGACAAGATTGGGCAGAATGCGACTTCCACCAGCATCGAGTTTCCAGAAGAGAAAATCGATTTCCAATATATGCGTGGAAGCCTAGTGTATGTAGGGGCCATGTCCTGACGCTTTGAGACAAGTGTGTGGAACATGCACCATTGAGAGAACCACAAGTTTCTCAAGCGAGACGCATTCTAGCATGTCTGTGCTAAAGCTATGGAAACATACCCTATCCTTTCCTCCTTGAATACTGTCTCTGGGAAATGCAACTTTCCCCTCCGAGGAAGTTTGTCCTGGTGAAATCTCTCTAGCATGTTGTTCCGGAGGCAAGCGGAAAGTGCCACAAATCCTTCGCTCAAGAAAAAAGTCTGTGAAGAAAGCAAGCTTCAGTGAAGGACATGACACTTCACACCAAATCCCTTCCAGAAAATATATGTGTTGTAGCATTAGGAACGTGCCGTATCCTTGCCTTGGAGAAAGAATTCCTTTGACAGTGCAGTTGCTGCCACGTCATGGGTTTTCAAAGGAGCAGCTACCTACCCTATATGTGTGGAAGCATCACGAGAGGGCAATAGTCTTCCCTTGAGAAACAAGCCATTGCAGAATGCCGCTTCTCACGCAAGTCACTTTTATAGGTTAGGAACGCGATTTCCAATATCTGGAAGTCTCGGGAGTGGGCAATGTCCTTATGCTTCCAGACAAGTCTGTGAAGCATGCAGTGTTCAGAGATCCACCAGTTTCTCAAGCGAGAAGAATTCTAGCATGTATGTGCTGAAGCTTCAGAAACATGGCCTCTTATTCCCTCTGTGATTACAGTCTCAAGGGAATGCAACTTTCCCCTCAGAGGAGGCTTGGTACAGGGAAAAGCTTTCTGGCATGTTTATGTAGAGGTACGGGGATGTGTGGTAGCAATAAGGTGCTGTACCTATGGCCTGGAGAAACAATTCTGTGAAGAATTCAACTTCAGCGCCAATGTGCTTTTCCAAGCAAGAAGCTTCCTAGCCTAATATGTGGAAGCATCACTATAATGCCACATCCTTCCCTCTGAGAAACAAGATGGTGGAGAACGCCACTTTCCCGGAACATCTTGTTTCCAGAAGAGAAAAGCGATCTCTAAGAGATGTGTCGAAGTTCAGAGATGGCGGTTTGTCCTGGTCTTAGAAACAAGTCTGTTGTGATTTCCCCTTTAAGAGTACCACCAGTGTCTCTAGCGAGGAGCCTTCTAGCATGTATGTGTGGAGGCATCAGGAGGGTACAGTATCCATCCCTCAGTGAAAACACTCTGTTTAGAACAACGTTCCAGGAACCTCTTGCTTACAGAACGTACTGCTTTTAACAGTGTGGAGTGTCATCCTGAGGAGTCTGGCTGACAGGAACTCTGAGAAACAATACTGCAGCGAATGGAAACGTTCCCAGCCACCTGGATATCAGAAGATGGAACCCATTTCACGTCTATGTGAGGAAGTAGAGGCAAGGGGCCTTGACTTGATGCTCATAAACGCGTCTGTGCAGAATACAACTTCGAGCAAACAACCAATTTCTTCCCGTGAGAAGCCCTGTAGCATGTATGTGTACAAGCATCAGGAGAGGGCCCTCTCCTTCCCTCGGAGAAACAAGCCTGTGGAGAATGCCACGTCGAGTTACCATCTTTTCTTAAGAGTTCTCAGCCATTTCCAGTATCGGTCTAGAAGGAAAGGCAAAGGACAAAGTCCCCGTATTGGAGACACCAGGATGTGGAGGAAGCAGCTGCCAGGAAACACAAGTTCCCTCCAATGAGACGCTTTCTAACACACAGGTATGGAAGCATTCGGATGTACGATATATTTCCTTCTGAGAAATCAGACGTCACAGAAGGCGACTTTCCACGAACATCTTGTTTCCAGGAGAGAAAGCCGATTTCCAGTATCTGTGTGGAAGTCTAGGGAAGGGGCAAGGTCCTTAGGCTTAGAAAAGAGTCTGTGGAGCAGGCACCTTTCAGAGAACCCCAAGTATCTCAAGCGAGAATCATTCTAGCTTGAATGTACGAAGTGTGCGAAACATGCCCTATCCTTCTGTCTGTGAAGAAGTCTCTGGGGAATGCAACTTTCCCCTCAGAGGAAGTTTGTTCCCGTGAGAGGCATTCTAGCATCTTTGCCTAGAGGCAAACGGAAAGTGCCTTCAACTTCGCGGAGAACAAGTCTGTGAATAAAGCAAGATTCAGCGTAGAACACGACACTTAAAAAGAAACCCTTCTAACAAATGTGTGGGTTCTAACACTAGGATAATGCCATGTCCTTCACTTGGAGAAAGACTTCTGTGGAGAATGCAGTTCCAGAGACACTGTGGGTGTTCAAACAAGAAGCTTCCGAGCCTATATGTGTGGAGGCATCCGGAGACTGCTCCAGTCTTCCCTTTGAGGAAAAAGACTGTGAAGAGAACCACTGCCCGCTACCATCTTGATTCCAGAAGAGAAAAACGGTGTCTCCTATAGGTGTGGAAGTATACGGCAGGTGGTTTGTCCTTAGGCATAGAATCCAGATGGTGGAGACTGCACCTTTCAGAGCTACACAAGTGTCTCTAGCGTGAAGCCTTCCAGCACGTATGTGTGGCAGCATCAGGAAGGTGCCCTCTAGTTCCGCTGAATGACTTCTATGCCCTAATAAGGAGGCACAGCTTGTTGGGCTGGATTATTAAAAAACTCTAAGTGCTGCCTGCAAGAAGTACACATTAAATAAGAAAACAAAGGGGGCACCTGGGTGGGTCAGTGGGTTCAGCGTCTGCCTTCCGCTCAGGTCATGATCTCAGGGTCCTAGGATCGAGCCAAGCATCGGGCTCCCTGCTTGGCGAGGAACCTGCTTCTCCCTCTGCCTCTGTCTCCCCCACCTTGTGCTCTCTTGCTCTCAAATAAATGAATGAATACCTTTAAAAAATAAGAAATAGAAAATTATAATAATTAAAGATGAATTAATAAAACACAGGTAAAAGGATGGGAAAAAGTCATAAAAGGACTAATCATAAAAGACCTCGGTAGTCATATTAATATCAAATTAGATTTCAGAGCAAAAAATGGGATAACATAGATCACTTCCTAATATAAATGATCAACTGATGTTCCAGAGCAAGTTCTGAAATCAGACTTTCTAGGTTAGAAATGCTGCTAAAACCAGTGGATGAAAATCTGAGGAGCTGCTCCTTATTTGCTGTCCTATAGTTTTGGAGCATGAGGGATTTTATGTTCAACCTGAAATCTCTTAGGACTCCTACCGAAATGAAGGGCTTTACTCACCTACCTTGAACATGACCGTTCCTGCCTCCTATTTCGTTTTGGAAACTTAACTTTCTCTCATCTGCCTGTTCCTTTTCATGTAGCCTCCATGTTCAATATAACACATACTGAAGGAATATTATTAAAAACAAAACCTGCATCCAGTCTATAAAACCTCTTCACAAAGACAGAAGAGAAAGAAAACAATTTTGTTATAGATTAAGAACTAACCAGAGAGAGCATAAGGTGCATCACATCCTAAGTGATAAAAAGATCACAAAGACAGAAATCTGATTCTTCTATATAGCTAAGAAGATACAACCTATTCTATTCATGTTTTCCAGATAAAATAGCTCATTTCTTTTATCTTTATGGAGGTAAGGTTTAAAATTTAGAGTCAGATGACATTTGAATTAGGCCAGTAAAACCGGAGCAAGATGGCGGAGGAGTAGGAGACCTAGATTTCGTCTGGTCTCAGGAATTCAGCTGAATAGGGATCAAACCATTCTGAACACCTACGAACTCAACAGGAGACCGAAGAAGAGAGTAGCAACAACTCTCTGAACAGAAAAGTGACCACTTTCTGGAAGGTAGGACATGCGGAGAAGTGAATCCGAGGCGATATTCGGGAGGATAGACGGCGGGGGAGGGGCCTCCGCCGGCCGCTTCTGGCAAGTGCTAGAGCCGCGGAGCACAAAATCGGACCTTTTAGAAGTTGGCTCCGTGGAGGGACGTCGCTGCAGTGGCTAAGCGGGGGGTGGAATCCTCCTGGGACAGTGTGGTCTCAGGACCCTTGGGGTCACAGAGAGACCGGGGGTGCCTGAGTGCGCCAGAGCTCCCAGGTATCGGAGCGGGGAAGCCGGCTGCAGAGACGGAGCAGAGTCGCGGGCTCTCAGCTCGGGGTTGCCATAAACTGTGATCTGCGGCCCAGTTGGGGCACGGCTCCTCCAGCAGGGACCCAGCAGGCGGCAGATCCGGGGAGACTCCCCTTCCTTCCCGGGGAGGAGCGGTGCGGGAACGCACTGCAGGGATCTGCTGGGTTTGGAGACTCTGCGCGGGGTCGGGTGCCAGAGATAGCAACGCTCGGTCACAGGCCTGATGAGCACGGAGTGCGACCGGAGACCGGGGACACGGAAGTGACTGCTTTTCCCTGGGGGCACACTGAGGAGCGGGGCCCCGAGTTCTCAGCTCCTCCGGGTGGAGATTGGGAGGCCACCATTTCTGCCCTGGACCTCCAAGGCTGTACGGAGAGCTTGCAGGGAACAAAAGCTCCTGAGAGCAAACCGGAGCAGCTTCCTTAGCCTGGACCCACAAGGGCGGGGCAATTCCGCCTCCAGCAAAGACATTTGGAAACCACAGCAACAGGCCCCTCCCCCAGAAGATCAGCACAAACAGCCAGCAAGCCAAGACCAAGTTGATCGATCAAGGAGAACGGGAGAACTCCAGCGCTAGGGGAATACTGCACATAAATTCATGGCTTTTTTTTTTTTTTTTTACCATGATTCATTATTTCATCAAAGTTAATTTTTGTTGACTGTTTTTTTTTATTTTTCTTTTTCCCTTTTTTAACCAACATCTTATCAATCCCTTTTTAAAAAAAAAAAACATTTTTCATTTTTCATTTTTAGAGTCATATTTTATCGCTTCATAGTAGTTACCCTTATTTTTGGCATATATATATAAGTTGTTCTCTCTTTAAAATTTTGGGGTACAGTTTCCTCTAACAGATCAAAATATACCCTAAATCACTAGTGTATGGCTTTGTTCTAGTCTCCTGCCTGATCACATTCTCTCCCTTATTCCTTTTTTTTTTCCTTTTCTTAAATCTTCTTTCTTTTTTCAAACAACTTATCTTACCAAGTCCTTTTATAAAACCTTTTATAATTTTCATCTTTACAGTCATCTTCCATCCCTTCATTGTATCAACACTTATTTTGTACATATATGTCTTTCTTCCATTAAAATTTTAGGAGGCACTTTTTTCTAACAGACCAAAATACGCCCAAAATCTAGTGTGTGGCACTGATCTATGCACTAGCCTGATCATATTTGATCATATTCTGCTTTTTTTGTATTGTTTTTGTTTTTATCTTTTTTTTCTTTTTTCTCTTTCTTTTTTCTTCTTTCCCTTTCTTTTCCCCTGGTTTCAGGTCTTTTCTGATTTGTATACAGTATATTTGCTGGGGACGTTGTAAACCTGTTAGCATTTCGTTCTCTCATTCATCTATTCTCCTCTGGACAAAATGACAAGACGAAAGAAATCACCTCAGCAAAAAGAACAAGAGGTACTACCATCAGCCAGGGACCTACTCAATACAGACATTAGTATGATGTCAGACCTAGAGTTCAGAATCATGACTTTAAAGATACTAGCTGGGCTTGAAAAAAGCGTGGAAGTTATTAGAGAAACCCTTTCTGGAGAAATAAAAGAACTAAAATCTAACCAAATCGAAATCAAAAAGGCTATTGATGAGGTGCAATCCAAAATGGGGGCACTAACTGCTAGGATAAATGAGGCAGAAGAGAGAATCAGCGATATAGAAGACCAAATGATGGAAAAAAAAGAGGCTGAGAAAAAGACAGAGAAACAACTACAGGATCACGAGGGCAGAATTCGAGAGATAAGTGATACGATAAGACAAAACAACATTAGAATAATTGGGATCCCAGAAGAAGAAGAAGAAGAGAGAGAGGGGGGCAGAAGGTATATTGGAGCAAATTATAGCAGAGAACTTCCCTAATGTGAGGAAGGAAACAGGCATTAAAATCCAGGAGGCACAGAGAACCCCTCTCAAAATCAATAAAAATAGGTCAACA
>NW_027398330.1:0-12128 GCF_003265705.2 Callorhinus ursinus
CCAGAAAATGCTAGCTGACACATCAGGATCAACAGTCCCTGAGACTCTCTGGCACGCCATCCTCACTGGACGGGGCATGGCTGGGGGAGATAAGACAGTGAGTGGGGTCAGGTCTTAGGGAAGCTGTTCCTTCTCTGTCCCAGGAGAGGAAAACCCCAGAACCCCAGGAGAGGAGAACCAGCAGAAAGAAGAGGCCCTGGATGGCTAATTGGTCTGTTTGTATTTTTCTTATTTTAGGGTCCATTTTGTTAAAGTGTATTTTTACTGGGAAATCACCCATTTCCTTTAGGTTTCCAGTCTGATGCAATAGGTTTCTCTTATTTGACCTCTAATTTCTACTCTCTCTCTGTTTTTTCGACAGAGTTTTCACAAATAACGAACAAATATTGATATGTTATTATTTAGTAAAGTCCATACTTTATTCAGGTTCCCTCTAACCCTTTCCCTGCTCCAGGATCCCATGCAGGGCACCACATGACATGTGGTCATCGTGTCTCTTTAGGCTCTCCTTGGCTGTGACAGTCCCTCAGACTTGTCTTATTTTGATGCCTTTGGCAGTATTGAGGAGACCTGGTCAGGTATTTGGTAGAAAGTCCTGCAATCAGATTTACTGTGCTTTCCTCATGATTAGACTGGGGTTATGGGTTTTGAGGAAGCAGATCACAAAGGTAAGGTGCTCTGTCATCACTTTATATCAAGGGAACATGCTCTGGAGGTCACTTGTCACTGTCCGTGTTAACACTGGTCACCTGGCTGAGGCATTGTTGGTCAGGCTTCCCCACCATGAGTTATTCTTTCCCATGTGCATCTTCGTGAGCAGGAAGACACTGTGTGGAGCCAACACACTTTAGGAGAGGGAAGTTAGTTTCACCTCCCTGATGGGTGGCTGAATGTTTACATCTGTTATTTGGAATTCTGTTAGGAGAGGTCTATTCAACCCATTTGTAAGAAAACTATGTAATCTGTTAATAAACCAAGTAATTTAAAAGATCTCAATCCCATTGGTTTCATTGAACAATTAATGAATCAGGCAGCATCCCATCTAGAAAATACAAAGGAGCTCCTTTGAGCTACAGGGAAGGAAAGGTTTTTAAAGAGGTATTTATTTATTTTGAGGGAGAGAGAGAGAGCACGAGAGGGAGAAGGTGCAGAGGAAGAAGGAGAGACAGAATCTCAAGCAGACTGCACTGAGCGTGTCGCCCACCGTGGGGCTCAATCTCATGACCCTGAGGTTTCCATTGGCTCCACTTTCTCTTTGATATAATTCTATCTTTGTGGGGGTTTTGTTGGTACTTCCTTACTTTCTGATACTTCAAGATTATCCCGGCTCCTATATGTACTTGATCCCAGTATAAGAAATTTCTTCAAAGAGCCCTGGTTCCTTTTATTAGAGAATGGTAATAAAGTCTCACCTGTGGGACCTGAATGTGCTCAGCGGACAATGCAAGGCAATATATGCCTGTATTCCAACCTATGTAAACACACCTAATTATAAGGATTTCCGTGTGGAACTGTATCCATATTAAGCTAAAGACCTGTTTATACTGCTGTCTCCAACCTGGTCCGTCACCACATGGAGATTGTGATCTTCTCCCTTTGCTGATCTGTAACTTCCTACTCTAACAGTGACAAACCTGGCTCTCACCACCAGCCTTTTATTTATTTATTTAAAAAAATTTTTTTTCCATGTACACTTATTTTTTTAATCCTTATTTTTTGACAGAGTTTATGCTCATTGTTGATAAGGTTTTCAAAGTTTGAGGATTTTTTTGCCCATGGAGGAAACCTTCCCCCACATGCATATTTTATTTAATGCCAAACATTAAACATAATCTATAAACAGAACTTTGAAATATAAGTGTTAAATTTGAACAGTGGTTGCAAACTTAAATTTCCTTGAACAATGTAAACTGACATTATTTAACATACTTAACATAATGATTCTTTTGAATACACCTTAAATGGTACACAAAATGAACACATCAGTGATGATTAGAGACTTACTGTTATTATATTTAAATCTATTTTAAAGCACCAACATCATGGATTTAATTCATTACTTCATTGGCTCCTACTTGTTCTTGTTTTTGTCTAGGAATAAGATACGTTCTTAAAGTTGCTAAAATACTTCTTTTGATGTTTTCTTGGTGTTACTTGAATCTTGTTAGATACCCCCACCCTTGCACACCCAAAGAATATCGTCTCAGAGCCTCTCTCATATGCACTGAGGGTCTCAGCAGATTGAGCTGGGTGGGGCTCTGAGGCTTATTTTCCTCATAAGGGTTAGCTTCTTCAATCTGTCTTTTTCTCCCTGAAATGATGTATTCCTTTAGTTTCGCTTGGCCAGAGTTATGGAATCCTTTGTTCTGTCATTCTGATATACTGGCTTGTTAGCATTATTTAAAAAAATATGCATGCACTCTTTAATGTCTTACTATGGTTGAGGGGGCATCTAGTGGATTCATCTCCTAGGAGAGGGCAGGGTTGTGTTTGCACATTAATGCTCTTCTTGAGGACATTAGCTAATTCAGCATCTCAGGGCTCCTTCTCCCCCTGACCATGGAGCATGAGCACCAGTCCTGGTTGACTGGTTGGACCTCCTTTCTTCCTGGTTGTCATGGGTAGCCGCATGTGCTGATCTGGGGACGGCTTCTATTTTTCCCAGGACCGTTTGGCTCACATGCAGTTGCCTGTTTTTATCCTCTTTTATCTACCAGTGGGCACGAACATGAATCTGTTCATTATAAATGGAAGTATTCTTAGAAGAAGCACACACGTTCGCAGATAGTAACATCCCCAAACCTATAGAAACGTTCAAAAATCCAAATGGAACCCCTCTCTTCTGTATTATACTTTTTGCTAACAGTTTACAGTGAGTTTTCTCTTTTTAATGTTATTATGAATTTAGGTCTTTCCCAGACTAATTGCAGCCAACACTCTTGGGTGCCTACTCCCTAATCCATTATCCCTGTTTACTTACTGGTGGGGTCCTCATGTGTTTGTGTGTCCGCCCATCCTTATGTGGCTTGGGGAAATCCTGATAAGGCTGGGGGGATGACGGGGTCCCATCTCCCCTGCCAGCTTGAAGGATTTGGGTTTGGTGCCCAGTTTTGGCCAAAATAGATAAGGAGAGGCTGCTGGATGGTTTCTGTGAAAGCTTCCCCGTTTTGATTTTTATTTTTAACTTGGCATTTTAATTATGTGCATGACTAGTAACACAAGAATGGGGAGTTCTCGGGCTGGACTGTCTCTCTAGGTAAAAGGATTTCCCATCAGTCCACATGCAGGGGGTCTCTCGATTGGATGGGGGCCCGCAAAGTTGGGGCGAGGATCAGGTGGAAGCCTGTAGTGCGGGCAGGGAATGAATCCACCTGAGGCAGAACACAGGCGATCGAAGTTCATTGACTACACCGCAAGGGAGCGCGGGCAGGACACTGGAGGAGAAATGGTCTGCGAGGAGGCGGTGGCTGGGGGCTGTTTTTAAAGGGGGAAGGTGAGCAGGTACGGGGATGTATGGAATTCTCCCCTTTTTGGTAACCGTGCCTGGTTGTAAGTAGCTCGTCGGTCAGTTAGGGCTTATGGCTATTTTGAGGTGGGTCCCCTGATGGCCTGTGTTCAGCCAGGGGGTCACTGTGGCCCCTCTTTGTGTCCATCACGCAAGCCTGTTTGCCTAAAAGCAGCCTCTAGACTCTGCCACTTTTCTGTGGAAATACTGGTTTACCGCATGGAGTTTCCAATGTTTACCTGTAACTGATTAAATTATTAAATGCAATAATTACCTGTAACTGATTCCAATGTTTACCTAAACTGATTAGCCTGTTTGCCTAAAAGCAGCCTCTAGACTCTGCCACTTTTCTGTGGAAATACTGGTTTACCGCATGGAGTTTCCAATGTTTACCTGTAACTGATTAAATGGGCAGAACATGGAACAATCTCATTTCCAGGTGAATTCTTCACATTCTCTGGCATCTGAAAGTTCTCCTTCTATAAATCTTCTAGGACTATGAATACTTGTAAACCCCAGTCATACAATTTCTCCCCACTGACCTGGACGAAGACGATGAATGGCTTGTGGTGGATAATGAAGAGAGACAGCTCATCCCACAAACCCAGGTGGATACACCAGATTCTTTATTTCTGAAACTCTGGCCAAAAGAAGTCCACAATGCCAGCAAAACCAGTAACACCAAGTCTTGGAAAAAATCCAGGAGGTGCATTCTGGAGACATTCATAGCTGTCTATGATTTTAGAAAATTTAGAAAATTTAAAATAAATAAGGTTTGTGTCTACCCCCCATTGAACCAAGCTCTCGGGGTTAGGTTGTGAGTACATTTCCCGACACCAACTTATGGATGGCTCACAGTAATGTCAGAGATGTGAGATGCTTTCCTCAAGTTGGGTCCTTGGCTGCTCCCCATATTCAGAAAGACCCTTGGGGATGGAGGAGAGCCAAAGTTCCTTAACCTCTGCGGAAGTTTTGGGAGGCGACTTTGAAGGTGAGCAGACTCAGGCTGGCTGGCCCCACGGGCCTCTGAATTACCTTGAACATGGTGCTGGCAGAGGTGGCCCTGGCCTCTCCCGCTCTTAAAAAGAAAGGTGCAGGAAGAAATGGTCTGTCGACCTCTGAGAGTCGGGGACCCGGGGAAGCAAAGGAACGGAGAAAAAGAGACGACAGTAGAGCGAGGCACAGGGGACCCTGAGCTAACAGCCCGAGGCGCCGAGGTTTATTTTCCATCCTCTTATATACCTTCTACGGCGATATAGACCTATAATGATTTACAGCAGGGGCGCAGTAGGGCACATTCCTCCACGTACCCAGGATCAGTCACGCATGTAAGAATCTTTAAAACAGAATAAAGGAACAAGTAGGGGAGTGCCCAGTGTGCTATTTACAGCTGGCTTCCTACCTACTAAACATCTTCTGCTGTGTTCTTTGGAACTGACCACACACATTCCAAGGGAATTTCACTGTGATCCTTCCTGCTTATTTTTAATCCTGCAATCTCGAGTTTTCCCAGAGATCTCGGAGTCCGAGCGAGCTTGCACCAGTGGCCGTGGTGGCGTTCTGTTTCCTACAGCTCCCCCTTTCTTTTTTCAAATTAGCCGCTGTCGTAAGCACTCTGTGATGGAGATTTGGGGCACTCATTTGTTTTTTGAGGGTACAGTATCCAGGATCCAGACCCCCATACGGGCCTGGAGAAGGATGGAATCCATACTGTGCTGAGGCGCATGTCCCCACCGCTAACACAGCCAGGAACAAATGTTCAGGGCTTTTGGTAGATGTGGTCGTCTCCAGGACTCGCTCCGCCCTCTGAGTGAGGGTCTTCAGTTGCCCCCAGGTTGGGGGTGTTGTCGGAGGCAATTTTCGTTTTCGAGGTCTCTTCAAGGAAAGTGTTGCCATCTCTCGGACAGGGGGCCGGGTAGTCAATCCCTGCAGCGGCTGAGAGACCTCTTATGTTGTCTTCATCGCCAGTCCTGGGCCGGACTTTCCGAAGAGGTACCCAAATTGCTCGATCTGGAATGACACAAGCATTAACTGGGGCCTTGGGTAATTGGTTTCCCGGGCAACCAATTATTTTCCTCAGTTTTTATCCACACGGTGCATCCTGAGTTGAGATTGAGAAATGTTTGTCAGCTCTGGTATATGGTTCTCCTTGGGGTAAATTTAGAAAATTTAAAATAAATAAGGTTTGTGCCATGATGTCTTGGGGGAGGATTCCCCCTTTCTTTTTTGAAATAGTTTTACGGAGTTGTTTTTATAAGAAGCCGGAGTAGTTGTTTGGATTTTCTCCGGGGCTATTATGAGACCAGCAGAAGTCAAATGTTGGGAAGTGGCCTGATACACATCTTGTAATTCGGTTTCAGTTTGTGACACCAGCAAAATATCATTCATATAATGAATGATATAGGATCGAGGATAATGATCTCTTACAGGTCTGAGGACCTGGCCAACATAATACTGACACATGGTAGGAGAATTAGGCATGCCTTGTGGCAAAACTGTCCGTTGGTATCGTCTCATTGGTTCCTTATTGTTAGTGCTGGGAATAGAAAAGGCAAATTTCTCCTTAGATCTATTATTATCAATGGCCATTGTTTGGGAATGGCTGTAGGAGTAGGTAACGCAGGCTGCAAGGCGCTCAGAGGCTCCATGATGGTGGATTAACAACCTGAAGGTCTATTAAGAGCCTCCACTTACCTGATTTCTTTCTTTCTTTCTTTCTTTTTTTGAAGTGAACATAACCTCAAGATTTTATTGTCTTCATAATATTAACAAAATATGAAGCTTAGAACTGGATCACTTGGCCCTTTCTCCTTATCTCCTCCCAGTTCAAAATGCTTGCATCTCTTAATAGCCAGCATTCTCTTAGATCTGCAATTGGGCTCAACACATTCAAGCCTCAGCCCAATCTTCTTTGTAGTTTTAGCCTTTTTCCGGAAAATCGGCTTAGTCTGCCGACCATAGCCACTGTGCTTCCTGTCGTAACGCCGCTTTCCCTGGGCATAAAGAGAATCTTTGCCCTTCTTGTACTGTGTCACTTTGTGGGGCTGGTGCTTCCGGGCTCTTCCCATGCTTTCGGCACAGAGTCATCCACATGAAGAACAATGCTGTTTCCTAAACTGGGGTTTACTATCAGCTCACCACTGGCTTGCACCAGCCAACAGAAACTGATCGGGTGCAGTGGCGGGTGACTGGCTGATTTCTTTCTGATAACAAAAACAGGAACGTTCCAAGGACATTGTGAAGGTTCTATATGCCCTGCCTGCAATTGTTCTTGAATAATTTGTTCTAAGGCCTGCAATTTTTCTATTGGAAGGGGCCATTGAGGAGTCCAAACCGGGGAAGAAGTTTTCCATGTTGTTTTAATGGGGACAGGGCTCTTCTCCTCAATGGCCCCTAGAAAAAAGGGTAACCCAGTCCAGCCCTATGAGCTTGTCCTTGGGCAATGATAGGCTCCTTTATTCCTTAACGTTGTCTGCCTAAGCCCTGTCCCGGTTTATAGCCCATCTTTGTCCTGATTTGATTAATTGGTCGATTTAGGGGGGATGACTAGCTCGGCTTCCCACTGTTGCAAGAGGTCTCTTCCCCAAAGATTAATGGGGGTATTTAAGATGAAAGGCTGGATAACTCCTTCTAATCCGTCTGGTCCCTCACATTTAAGTGGCACACTACTTTGTCAAATTTCTTCTGCCGTCACAAAACCTATTCCTTCTACCGAACTAGAAGTTGCTTGTGTGGACCGGGTATTAGGCCAATGCTGGGAGGCTATTACTGAAATGTTGGCTCCAGAGTCTACTAGACCTTCCTCTAGTCCTTCCTTTAATTTTAAGAGTCGTAGAAGGATGATCAGTCTGAGTCAGTAATGAAGCCCATTTAACCATGAGAGGATCAGTACTACCGAATCCTCCCCGTCTGATCTGTTGGGACTGACCAATTTGTACATAGGGTAATAATAATAACTGAATTCTATCTCCTCCCTTAAAGGTCCAAGGAACCCGAGTCTGTGCGACCACCATTATTTCTCCCTCATAGTCAGAATCTATTACTCCAGTCATCACCTGGATTCCTTTAAAATTTAGGCTAGATCACAGCAGTCAGACAACAAAAAGAAATCAAAGGCATCCAAATGGGCAAAGAGGAAGTCAAACTCTCACTCTTTGCAGATGATATGATACTGTATGTGGAAAACCCAAAAGACTCCACCCCAAAACTGCTAGAACTCATACAGGAATTCAGTCAAGTAGCAGGCTATAAAATCAATGCACAGAAATCAGTGGCATTCCTATACACCAACAACAAGACAGAAGAGAGACAAATCAAGGAGTCGATCCCATTCACAATTGCACCCAAAACCATAAGATACTTAGGAATAAATTTAACCAAAGAGGCAAAGGATCTGTACTCAGAAAACTATAAAATACTCATGAAAGAAATTGAAGAAGACACAAAGAAATGGAAAAAGGTTCCATGCTCATGGATTGGGAGAACCAACATTGTGAAGATGTCAATGCTACCTAGAGCAATCTACACATTCAATGCAATCCCCATCAAAATACCATCCACTTTTTTCAAAGAAATGGAACAAATAATCCTAAAATTTGTATGGAACCAGAAGAGACCCTGAATAGCCAGAGGAATATTGAAAAAGAAAAGCAAAGCTGGCGGCATCACAATTCCGGACTTCCAGCTCTATTACAAAGCTGTCATCATCGAGACAGTATGGTACTGGCACAAAAACAGACACATAGATCAATGGAACAGAATCGATAGCCCAGAAATGGACCCTCAACTCTATGGTCAACTCATCTTTGACAAAGCAGGAAAGAATGTCCAATGGAAAAAAGACAGTCTCTTCAACAAATGGTGTTGGGAAAATTGGACAGCCACATGCAGAAGAATGAAACTGGACCATTTCCTTACACCACACACAAAAATAGACTCCAAATGGTTGAAAGACCTAAACGTGAGACAGGAGTCCATCCAAATCCTAAAGGAGAACACAGGTAGCAACCTCTTCGACCTCAGCCGCAGCAACTTCTTCCTAGAAACATCGCCAAAGGCACGGGAAGCCAGGGCAAAAATGAACTATTGGGATTTCATCAAGATAAAAAGCTTTTGCACAGCAAAAGAAACAGTCCACAAAACCAAAAGACAACCGACAGAATGGGAGAAAATATTTGCAAATGACATATCAGATAAAGGGCTAGTATCCAAAATCTATAAAGAACTTATCAAACTCAACACCCAAAGAACAAATAATCCAATCAAGAAATGGGCAGAAGACATGAACAGACATTTTTCCAAAGAAGACATCCAAATGGCCAACAGGCACATGAAAAAGTGCTCCACATCGCTCGGCATCAGGGAAATCCAAATCAAAACCTCAATGAGATAACCACCTCACACCCGTCAGAATGGCTAAAATTAACAAGTCAGGGAACGACAGATGTTGGCGGGGATGTGGAGAAAGGGGAACCCTCCTACACGGTTGGTGGGAATGCAAGCTGGTGCAGCCCCTCTGGAAAACAGTATGGAGGTTCCTCAAACAGTTGGAAATAGAGCTACCATATGATCCAGCAATTGCACTACTGGGTATTTACCCCAAAGATACAAATGTAGGGATCCGAAGGGGTACGTGCACCCCAATGTTTATAGCAGCAATGTCCACAACAGCCAAACTGTGGAAAGAGCCAAGATGTCCATCGACAGATGAATGGATAAAGAAGAGGTGGTATATATACACAATGGAATATTATACAGCCATCAAAAGGAATGAGATCTTGCCATTTGCAACGACGTGGATGGAACTGGAGGGTGTTATGCTGAGTGAAATAGGTCAATCAGAGAAAGACATGTATCATATGACCTCACTGATATGAGGAATTCTTAATCTCAGGAACAAACTGAGGGTTGCTGGAGTGGTGGGGGGTGGGAGGGTTGGGGTGGCTGGGGGATAGACATTGGGGAGGGTATGTGCTATGGTGAGCGCTGTGAATTGTACAAGACTGTTGAATCACAGATCTGTACTTCTGAAACAAATAACGCAACATATTTTAAGAAAAAAGAAAAAGAAGAAGATAGCAGGAGGGGAAGAATGAAGGGGAGTAAGTCGGAGGGGGAGACGAACCAGGAGAGATGATGGACTCTAAAAAACAAACTGAGGGTTCTAGAGGGGAGGGGGGTAGGGGGATGGGTTAGCCTGGTGATGGGTATTAAAGGGGGCACGTTCTGCGTGGAGCACTGGGTGTTATGCACAAACAATGAATCATGGAACATTACATCAAAAACTAATGATGTAATGTATGGTGATTAACATAACAATAAAAAATTAAAAAAAAAGATTTAGGCTAGATCTTCCTAGCACAAGACCCACGGTTCCTCTTGGTAAAGGTCCATAATAACCCTTGGGTATTTTTTGAGGCCTGAGACCAGGGTGAAGACTTACTGTAAAAGGAGTGGTTAAATCTACTGCCGCACTTCCCTGGGTGGCGGGACTGAATGATAACAGGGAGGGTTTATGTGCACAGCAGGAAGTTGCTGCTGGAGAGGCGACATATTGAATCCCCCGTTGTTGTTCAAGACCCGGGGGTGGCCCCGCATCCCGTTTCCCCGACCTTAATGGGAGTGGGTTACCTTGCCTGTCAAATTTGGATCTGCATCCCTTGGCCCAGTGTTTGCCTTTGCCACAGTGAGGGCAGGGGCTAGGGGCGGTATTAGAAAGGGAATTGGCTCTGGGTTGGGGGCCTTTACGGCATTCCCTCTTGTCATGTCGTACTTTCCCACAATTATAACATTTTATATCCTGTTGTTTTTGTAGGGCCATGAGCTGAAGGGAGGCTATCCGAGCTTGATGTGTAAGAATGCCAGTATTTCTACATAGACGAAGATAATCGAGAATACCTCCTGTTTCTCTATGGGGCCGGATGGCTGCTTGGCAGTCCTCATTAGCATTTTCAAAAGCAAGCTGTCTTAGCAAGTGCTCTTTAGCAGGTTTATTATTGACTTGGCGGTCAATAGCCATTTCAAGCTGAGAAATAAAATCATACAGAAGCATAAAAATATATGCTTCTGTAGGGCCTTGCACAATTTTTATATAACTTTGCCCCACTTCCCCTGAAGGGGTTAGCTTTCCCCAAGCCGTGAGGGCGATTTCAGAGACCTGCGCTGTGGCTGCAGGTGGAGTGTTGACCAACTGCTCTCGAACATCTGAAAAGGGGCCAGAGCCAGTGAGCATTTCAAAAGAAATATGATGCATGGCTGGGTTAGCCCGATTCGCCCGGGGTTTCATATAAGCAGCATCCGATAGCCACATTTTCCACTGCAATAAATCCTGTGGCTTAAGGCAAGCCCGTGCAACCATATGCCAATCACGAGGGATCCACTCCCCAGAATTTGCCCAAGTTTTCAAAATCTCTATAGTATAAGGGGCTGTGGGTCCATACAAGTGGCGAGCCTTCTTTAGTTCCCTTAAAGCATTTAAATCTAATCCCTCATAGACGGGACCAGTAGCTTGTGTTCGGTCTACGGGGAAAGCCATAAATAGATCATTAGCCCCTTGCCATCCGAGTTCCTTTTCGAGAGGTGAGAGAACTAGGGAGGATCGTTTGAGCGGGAATAAATCTACTGTGGAGGGAGGTTGATCTCATCTTCGGCGGGGTCCTCCGTTAAAAGCGGAGGGGCCGTGGGTAACGGCCAGGACTGTGAAGCCGCAAAAATTTTTTTACTTTCAGTCTTAGCCTTTTCTAAAGTCTCATCGTCTAATTCATATGTATGTAAAGAGTTAGTAGTTTCTTTAGCAACCTCAGCCGGGGATAACTTATCCGCAGTTTCCATAGTATTGATCACCGCTCGTACTAAAGCCCAAATGGGCCAGAAATCAAGGGGAATCATTTCACCCGGTCTCATAGCCCTCAAGACATTATTTTTCACTCGGATCCAAGTCTCCTCATCTAAGGAGCCTTCGTCCGGAAAGCAAGGATTATATTCAACTACTGTTTCCAAACATTTTTCTATGCGCTGCTTAGTAACTGTAGCTCCATATTCTTTAAGAAAATGATGTATCAATGCAGCAAAACCTGATGCTTTCGAATTTGATTGCCCCATAACCCTGTAATAAACTTTCCTACCTACCACCTTCTGTAGGGTTCCTATTGCTGGCCGATCACTCCTCGACGGGGGCTTCGGGTCCCTGTTCGGGCGCCACTTGTCGACCTCGGAGAGTCGGGGACCTGGGACGGTGAAGGAACGGAGACAAAGAGACAACAGTAGAGCGAGGCACAGGGGACCCCGAGCAATCAGCCCAAGGCGCCGAGGTTTATTTTCCATCCTCTTATATACTTTCTACGGCGATATAGACCTATAATGATTTACAGCAGGGGCGCAGTAGGGCACATTCCTCCAGGTACCCAGGATCAGTCAAGCATGTAAGAATCTTTAAAACAGAATAAAGGAACAAGTAGGGGAGTGCCCAGTGTGCTATTTACAGCTGGCTTCCTACCTACTAAACATCTTCTGCTGTGTTCTTTGGAACTGACCACACACATTCCAAGGGAATTTCACTGTGATCCTTCCTGGTTATTTTTAATCCTGCAATCTCGAGTTTTCCCAGAGATCTCGGAGTCCGAGC
>NW_027398331.1:0-12123 GCF_003265705.2 Callorhinus ursinus
AAAAAAAAAAAAAAGAAATGACCAATGAAGTGAGACATTGTTGAGAAGACAACACAGTTTGGTTTTTTAGATATCCCTTGTTGGGAGTATAGTTCTAAAACATTTGTTCATATTGTTTTGATTACCCTCATGTTATCACTAGATGACAATAAATGCTGTAGGATTGTTTTTATTAAAAAAAATTCAAATAACTTCTTTGGCCTCATCTTAGTGCAAACTTGAGGTACTAATTTGTTTTAGAAGTAGGACGCTGCCATGACAGTAGATGGCATTATCTTAGTGGCTGGGTTGTGAGGACACAGTATTTCAGGCTAGAAAGCTGGATATCCTCTTTAGGTCAAAGCCAAAGTGCAACTATAATCGTTGAGAACTTGGAAGATAGTTCAAGTGGTTATGAAGCCCAATCTCTAGAAGAAGTGGTCGGAAGGAGCAAGAAATCGTGAGTTGGTGGCTTCTTGCCAATTTGTGCAAAGTATTACAGGAAAGATGTGGACTTGGGGGGACAAGAGTTGGCCCACAGAGATAGAAAAGTCCACAGCTGAGAGTCCTCAAAGGGCTGGAGAAACCCCACAATCCTGATTTCTGGAACAGCGGTAAGGAGGGCATTGCCTTCTGCAGGGTAAGTGGCCGACCCTAAGCTTTTACGCATGAGGCATCCATTTCAAAATACGTCCATTTTTTTTTAATAAATGTATTTCAATCCAACTTTATTTACCAAACAGGTGGTGGGCCTGATTTGGCCCATAGGCTGTAGCCTCCTGACTCTTGTCCTAACTCAGATTGTAGTGGGTGTTTGCTTGTTTGTTTTTAGTTTCAGGTGTACAATATAATGATTCAGTATTTGTATATGTTGTGAAAGACCACAGTAAGTCCAGTTAACATCTATCACACATATAAGTATGCTCTCCTTTCTCTTGTGAAGAGAATTTCTGAGATCTACTCTCTCAGCGACTTTCAAATATACAATATAGTTAACTACAGTCACCACATTGAAAACTACACCCTGATGATTTATTGAATTTATAGCTGGAAGTTTGTAGCTTCTGACCACCTTCATCCACTTTCCTTATCACTCACCCTCCACCTCTGGCAACCATCCATCAGTCCTCTGAACCTAGGAATTTTTTCCTTTTTCATTTGTTTTGTTTTAGATTCCACTTAACAAGTGAGATCAAACAGTATTCCTCCTTCTCTGCCTGACTTATTTCACTTAGCATAACGCCCACGGGCCATCCGTGTTGTCCCAAATGGCGAGAGTTCCTTCTTTTTCAGGGCCAAATAATTCATCCGTCTCGAATAAACCATACAGATTGCCATCTGTATGATGGGGCTACTAGCAGAATAACCAGATAAAGAATTAGGCCGCCCTCACCACGAAGTTCCCCTTTTAGAAAGCTCTGGATAATCTAGGTATTGACCTCTTGAGTGACCCCACCTTACCCTTCCCACTCCCAAATTCCTGCTCTTATGCTTCATTTAAAAAAATTTTTTTAAGTTTATTTTTTTAGTAATCTCTGCACCCAACATGGGGCTCGAACTCACAACCCGAGATCAAGAGTTGCATGCTCCACTGACTGAGCCAGCCAGGCCATCATGCTCGTATGCTTTAAATTAGTCAATACAGAGTGAACCCCTGAAACCCTAGACACCTCATCCACTGCAGAGCCTGAGGTCTGTGCTCTCTCTGTCTCCCCACAGCCTTGCTGCGTGGCCCCCAGGATAAGCACCAGGAGAGCTGGTCCCACCACAATATTGACTTGCTCTGGAAATGTCTGTGGGGACTCCCACAAATACCCAAGGGCCTCAGGCCTTCATAACCTGAGAAGCACTATCAGTAGTCTGAGACCAGCACCCCATTCCACCCAAGACCTTTGTTTCAAATGACCTCAAGTAGCGACCATTAACATGATAGAGAGACCTGAGGAAATCAAGGAATGCAAAAATTCTCTCTGGGAAAGAGCTTTGGGTGTGGCTTCCTGATTCAAAGCAAATAGCCTCCTAGATGTTCTAGAGAATTCCTTTGAAATCAAGAGCCCAGACTATGCCTGCTTGAGCCTTAAAACAATACCCATTTGCACTAGTTTGCACCAGAAGAATCCATCTATGATGGCTGCAGAGTGCCTAAGGAGGGCATTTCCTTCTATGTTCACTCTACATGTGACCACAGAGGGGGCATGACAAGGAAGAACACCCCAGGGGGCAAAACCAGAGACCACAGTGAACAACAGACAATGGAGTCTCCCCCAGCCAGGCAAAAAACATATTCCACTTCACAAGTAGGGCATTCTTAAATAAATCCTGCCCCATGAGATTTGATCATTATTGTGCAGTAGCAGCTGGTCTCCCATTGTACGTTGAGTGAGGGGAGGGCCAGATAAATGGACTTTTAGTTTACAAATTATTGGGTCGGGGGAAACATTCCACCATGTTGAAGAAGGCTGGGTATCAGCCAGAGATTTTGAACGGAGTTGACTGCATTAACGAGATGTCTTCACGGTGGGGTGTTAGGTGGATTCTCTGAGTGGGGCAGAAGCATGCTTTCATGTAACTGGTGGCTAGAGGGATGGAAGTTGGACTGCTAGCTCTCTGCAAAACTCTACCCTCTCCCTCTTCTGTAGTAAAAGAATCAGAACCTGGGAACACGACTGGCCAGGAACACATTTCCTGCCTCTCTTGCAGCTAGGTGTAGCCTGGCGTGGGATAGGAGAAGTATGTGATGCTTTGAAAGCAGGCAATTGCCTCCCCTCCCCTGTGCTCTCTGATTAGATGTTTTGGTAATAATATTGTGATAACAATATCTGGGAAATGGGGCAGAAATAAGACATGGTGAATGATTTAAAGCAGAGTCACCCACTGACCTAGAACACCTACTGTCACATGAGAGAAAAATAAACTTTTACCTTACTCAAGCCATATTTCTTTTAAGTCTTTTTTTTTTTCTTAACCAAATGTTATGGGTTGAATTACATCCCTTCCCCAAATTCATATCTTAAGTCCTAATCCCCAGTATTTCTGAATTTGAGCTTATTTAGAAATAGGATTGTTGCAGATGTAACAGTTATGATGATATCATACTGGAGTTGGGTGGGCTCCTAATCCAAGAGAACTGGTGTCTTTCTAAAAAAGGAACATTTGGGGTAGACATGCACACAAGGAGGATGCCACGGAGAGATAAAGCATGATCTGCAAGTAAAGGGATGGCCAGCAAAGCACAAGCTCCCACCAGCTAGGAGAGAGGCTTGGGATGGATTCTCCCTCACAGCCTAAGAAGGAACACACCTGCCAACACCTTGATTTTCTACTTCTGGCCTCCAGAACCATGAGACAACAAATTTCTATGTAAGTCACCTCCTTTGCGGTTTTGTTTTGTGTTTATAGAATCCTCAGGAAACTAATACAGAAACGTATCAGAAGTGAGATGCTGACATCACAAAAATGAAAATTTTGTTGCCATGAGCTGAGTGGTCTGGTGGTAAGGACACAAATGTCGCAGGCTGAAAAGCTGGAGACCCTTGTTATGCCAAAGAACATCATCTGGTAATACCATCATTGGTGATAACCTGGAAGGTGGATCATATGTTCACTGAGGCTGTGTTTCAAGAAGTGATTGGAAAGAGCTATGATGTCACTGTGAGTTGGCTGCTTCTCTCTGCTTGGCAGCAAGGAATCACAAGAAAGAGATGGTCCTAGACAAGAATTGGCCAGTTTTCAAAGTCAGAAACATCATGAGGTTAGAAGAGCCAACAGCTTCCTGTTCTTCAAAACAGTATAAATAAGGATCTTGCCTCCTACCCAAGGCTATTGTTTCAGATGACCATTAACTGAGACTGACCAAAACGTAAGTACTTCAAGGAAACAAATATTGCAAAATCAATAAACATAAAAATTCTGGCTAGAAAAGCACATCGGATCTGGTTCCATTGCAATGGAACCTAAGGCTTTTGGAGGAATTATGTTGTTACAGAAAGAGAGTTCAGTTTGCAAAATCTTAGGATTTTGAGCCTCTGCATTTGCATCTTTTTATTATACAGTTAAACCTGAAATATAAGCAAAGTGGGGCTTGTGTCCTGGTTTCTCTAGGTTGCTGAGCACTTCCTTTTAACCGCAATGTGTTTTTCAGGCTGCAGTGTGAGCGCCACAAGGTCAGGGATTTTGTTTGTTCCCTGCTGGAACTTCAGCCCTTCAAAGACTATCTACAATATAAAAGATGTTCAAGAAATAGTTGTTCGAAGAATAAAGTAATACACAGAGAACCAAGAACGATACAAAGGAAACATGGAACATTGAGACTGTGCAAGGACATTTCAAACAGATGGGCACTGGATTTGGGCACTCAAACATCCCAGTGCTATGGTCACTGAATAAAAACTGGCTTCCTCTTGACGAGGGCCCCCAAGGCTCCCTTCATGTCACTGTTGCGTAGGCTGTAGATGAAAGGGTTCAGCATGGGAGTGACCACGGTGTACATCACTGCAGCGGCTGTATCCTTCTGGGCTGTGTGGGAGGACGTGGGGCTAAAATAAACCTCAATGAGTGTCCCATAGAACAGGGACACCACAGACAGATGAGAGCCACAGGTGGAGAAAGCCTTCTGCTTGCCTCTGGTGGAGGGGATCCTCAGCACCGTGGCAAAGATGCGTGTGTAGGAGACCAAGATGCCCACAAAGGTGGTGACAGTGGGCAGGGCGCCCACGGTGTACACCATTGCACTATTGAGAAAGGTGTCAGAGCAGGCCAGCTTAAGCAGAGGGCTGAGGTCACAAAAGAAATGGGGCACGCGGTTGTGGGTGCAGAAGGAGAGGCGAGTCAATAAGACTGTGTGGGTGAGGGCATTCCCGAAGGCTGCAGACCAGGATGCAGCCACCAGGAGGCCACAGAGCTGTGGTGTTACAGACCTGGCATAGTGCAGAGGGTGACAGATGGCCACATAGCGGTCATAGGCCATGGCAGTCAGCAGGAAGCTATCGACGCCAGCAAACCAGATGAAGAAGAACATCTGGGTCAGGCAGCCCGCGTAAGGGATCCCTTTGTACCCTGACACGTGGTTGGCCAGCGTCTTGGGAATGGTGGTAGAGGTGAAGCAAATGTCCACAAAGGCCAGGTTAGCCAGGAAGAAGTACATGGGAGTGTGGAGTCGGGGGTCACTGGTGATTGCCAGGATGATGAGCAGGTTCCCCAGTCCCGTGACCAGGTACATAGTCAGGAAGAGGATGAAGAGCAGCTGCCGTTGCTTGGGGTTCTCTGAGAGGCCCAGGAGCAGGAACTCAGAGACCGAGGTGACATTTGCCTCTTCCATGGCCATCCTGGATCAATCAGAAAGGACATCCAAGAGTTGTCCAGGGTCCTGATACAGCCAGCCCTCCTACTGCACCCTGATCTCATCTCCCCTCATTGGTTCAGTCATTCATCAATTCTTCCCACCCTCTCCTGCAACAGGACCCCCACCCACCCACCTGTTTGCTGCATCCTTTCCATCAGTGACACACCATTCATTCCCCACAACCCACCTGCCGGATGGTGGGGAAGCCGCCAAGCACGTGGACCATTTCTCACCTCACCCCCTACACCTCCATGCCCCAGGGTGTCATCTGGGTTCAGTGGTCAGCTCAGCCTGCACTCGGGGTAACGTGGAAATCTGGGCATTAACACCCCCAGGAGTGACTTTCAGCCGGCAGGGGACCTGTCCTTGTTGGGTGACTCCCCTGGCGTCATCACTCCTGAGTGAGGCAGTTCTGAGGTGTGTGCTCTTGGGGATCCCTAGAAGGATCGCCCGTCAGCTGCCCCAAGTGGGAATCTGCTCATCCATGCCTCCCTTCCCCAAATGCTCACTGGATCTCCTGGGATTACCCCTTAAACATAGGATTTGCACTCAAGTCCTTGACTCAGAACCT
The DNA here is from genome assembly GCF_003265705.2 of Callorhinus ursinus. Lineage (NCBI taxonomy): Eukaryota > Metazoa > Chordata > Mammalia > Carnivora > Otariidae > Callorhinus > Callorhinus ursinus. The sequence goes on from NW_027398331.1 coordinate 5,892, forward strand.
GCCTTCGGGAGAGTCCAAAGTAAGACTCGAGGATTTGAGAGTTTCTTCCATCTTTGAGAGAATCATGTTTAGTCCATTTGGGGCTCAAAAAAGAAAATTTATTAGTTAATGACGAAAGATGAAAAGAACGTCGTTATTAAGTGTCACACTGAAGAACACTGGAATAACAAAAAGTTCCAGGAAAAAATTGTTTTATGTCAAAGTAGTTGGTAAAGCAGACAGAAAGCAATTAGAGAGCAATATGCCTTTTAAAATACTCTGGTGTATGGTTAAAAGTCACTGAGACTTTTCAGATACAGAATAATTAATAAAACGTCCAAAACCGTAATATCGATGGGGCATGAGCACTGCCATTCAGACTCGTGGATTTGTCTGTGGCAAAACCCATTTCCTGGAAAGAGAAAACAGCATTGTGAAAAATTACTCAAGTAAGGAAAACCTCAACCATGATCGGCGTCACTAAAGCTGTTTCCGTAATTTATTTTTAAAGCGAAATTCACAGATGTAAGTCCAGAGTTTTGGGCAAAACTCGCAGAACTTCCCGGATGTTTTAATTTGGTATCATTCAAGTCTCTTGGCTCAGCTTTTGCTGGATGATTCAAAAAAGATACGACAAAGACGGAGCACTTGAAATATGCCTCTTAAAACCTTACATATGCCACCACGCGTCCAATAAGCACAGAGGTAATAAATCAATGTGTCTGAAGAGCTGGGGATCGAAATAGAGAAAATCGGAAGTGTATTTGGACACAAATCGATAAACTGAGGAGCTGAGGCTTCAAAGAACAGCCTGGAAATCCTGTCAGGTCTTGTAAATTTTTCTCAGTAATAATTGTGGGAAAGAAGTCAGCATTTAGAAAATAAGCGTGTATTTTTTGGTTTGTTTTTAGATTGTAAGAGTTGGCTTTCATAAGTGCAATTCTAGGGGCACCTGGGTGGTTCAGTCCGTAGGCATATGACTTGGGTTCAGGTCGTGATCTCAGGGTCCTGGGATCCGACCCCATGTGGGGGCTCCCGGCTCTGCTGGAAGTCTGCTTCTCCCTCTCCCTCTGCCCCTCCCCCCCAAGCTTGTGCTCTCCCTCTCTCAAATAAATTAAGTTAAATTACATTAATTAAATTAAAAATAAATGCAATTCTAACAGGGACGTCAACACTTTATCTGTTTTACAAGAAAAGAATAGTTGGGTTATTAAACCTGATGACAATTTGATATGTAAAAAGAACTGAACACATGAAAATAAGTGAAAAGAAACCGACTGCGACAGAAGTGTGAGATATTGCAGGAATGGAGAAACGTGGGATGCTACCTGAAATCCAACAAAATAAGTACCGATCCCCAGGTGAGGGGGCTGGGAGACTATCTGGGGGTCCACGACTAAATTTCATGAAAATGAAATTGTTGTTTGATGACAGGAGGAAAAAGAAATCCATTTATTGAATCCTATGAGTTGATCAAAGTATATCCGTGAAGCTCTGTGGGACAAATATCAATAAAATCAAGCTCTTCAAATAAATAGGGCAATTAAACCATTGCTAGAGCTTCGTCGAGTGGAAAGGTATCCAATATATAAAAATCTCAGACAGGACAAGAGCTAGGACATTGCTTTCAATTTAAATTGTTTCTTCAAAAAAAAAAAAAAGAGTTTGTTCAGGAGAAGGTGAGCGAGGACTCGAGCACCTTGAACAATAGTACTGATGTTAAGAGGAAATCTTGCCTCTTTGAAGCTGCAAGCGACCTAACGGACATCACCTTGAACTGTCCCTCCCTCCATCCTTCCCTCCTCATCTCTGATCTCACCTCCTACTCTCCATTGCGCTCGTTCTGGTGTCACGGATGGTCCTTGAACAAGCCAGGCATGCTCCTGCCTCAGGGCCCTTGCACTGTCTGTCCCTCTGCTTAGAGAATTCTTCTCCCCAGATAGCCACACGGCTCTGTTTTCCACCTCAAGCCCCTAAAGCAACATCTTCATGAAGCAGGCAGGAGGAGCTTTTTACAGAAGTTAACTAGATCTTGGCCTTCACCTAGCACCCTTCTCTCCATCATATGCAGAGGGTAATTCCAAAGCCTGGTGCGGCCACTATGGAAAACAATATGGAGATTCTCAAAAAAATAAAAAGGAAATGAAAACAGAATGTCTGAGAGCTATCTGCAATCCCACGCTCCTCGCTGCGTTATTCGCAGTAGCCGAGTATGGAAACAACCCAAGTGTCTGTCAAGAAAATGGGGTGTATACACGATTAGAATATCGTTCAGCCATGGAAAAGAAGGAAATCCTGCCATTTGCGGCAACATAGATGGACCCTGAGGCCTGGGGCTCAGTGAGATAAGCCAGATGGAAAAAGACAAACACTGCCTGGTATCACTTATGTGTGGACTCTAAAACCAAACAAACAAAAAACAAATCTTACAGAGTCTAGCCCCTGCTGACCTCCCCAGTGTCTGCTCATGTCACGATCCTCCAGCCACACAGATGGTCCAAGATTGGCCCTTCCTCAAGGACTTGCTCTTTCCTCTGCCTCGAGCGCTCTGCCTTTAGGACCCCTTTGCAGATTTCAAGACCCAGCCCAGACCCTTCCTTCTCCTCCGAAGCTCAGCCCACAGCGGCTGCTGTGTCCTCTGTCCTCCCGGGACTGTGTTCTCTGGACCTGAAGAGGAGCCTCCTCCCTGGGACCCTGTGCCTGCTGCCCCGCCTCTCTCCTCCCCCGCCCAGGAAGTGAACGTGCCCTGTTCCACCTGCTTGTTGAGTCGTTGACCACCGACGGAGCATCTTCAGTGTGGCATTCCCCAAGCTGTGGATGGGAATTCTGAGATGAGGGCAAACACAGGGAGCCCCTCCCGACCCTGCAATTCCACCACAGAGGAATTCTCTAGAAGGAGCGTGGTGAGATGCGTTCAAGGACGTTTGGAACGAGTAGTGCTCATCCACAGTACGGGTGCATACATCCATCGGGGCACTCTTACTCAGGGAACATTTCTATGTCCCAGGAATGGTCGAAACGGGAAACTGCTCTCACCAACCTGGATGCATCTCAAAAGCAGGGGCAGAAGAAAACCACAGAAGGATGTGCACAGAATCACGTTGCCCAGGGAAAGTTTAAAAACACGCAACAGGGTTCTATGGCTCGTTCGTGGATACGTCCCAGGTAGTAAAGGTGCAAACATGTATGGGAGTGATCGACACTAGTGGTAGGAGGTCGGTTATCTCAGAGCCGGGGGAGGGAGGGGGAGGGAGGGAGGGGTGCGACACACACATATGGGAATATGGGAACGGAGGGGGGATGTGCAGGGACGTTTTACTTCTTAATCTGAAAGATGAATACAAGCCGGCTCCAGCTTGAAGCATGATCTATGCTTTTTTTTTTTTTTAAGATTGATTTTATTTATTTGAGAGAGAGCGCAAGCAGCGGGAGGGGCAGAAGGGAAAGGACAATCAGACTCTGTGCCAAGCAGGGAGCCTGACACGGGGCTCAGTCCCAGGATCCCAGGATCATGACCTGAGCTGAAGGCAGACGCTTAACGACTGAGCCACCCAGGTGCTCCGATCTATGCTTTTTTGAATGCCTGCAATAGCACACACACGCACACACACACACTCACGTGCACGCACGCACACACACACACACGCGCGCGCGCGCACACACCACCTCCCCTCAAGGAACTCATAGGAGACAGAGACCCAGGTGGGTGGGTAAGAAAATGATGGATTCCACTTCATCCTCTGGCCAGGGTCACTGTCCCCTGAGGTCCCATCCCAGGTTCCAGACGCCCCACCTTTGCTGAATTTGCCCTGGGTCCCACAGACCCTGTGCGAAGCCCAGCTCCGCGCCCACCCCCAATCCCGTTCTTCCTCTGTGCCCCAGGCTGAGCGCGGGCCCCGCCGACCACCCAGGCACCTGGGCAGAGACGCTGGCGGCAGCCCGGTCTCCTTCCGCCCGCCCCCTCACTGCATCCTGACGCTTCTACCTGAGCTTCCTCTGCTTCCTCTCCTCCCAGTGCCCCATCGGGTTCTCGTCTTGTCACTCTGCAACTTCAACCCTGCCCCTTCTCTGGGCTCTTTGGGGCCAGGCTTCTTCTTCCGGTTGAGCCTCCATGATGGCCACCACCACAGTGAAATGACCTCTCCCTTGCTTCGAAGCCTGCACTGGCTCGCCATGGCCCTGCTGCTAACAGTGAACATGTCTTCCACGCCTCCTGTGCACCTGACACCCCGGCAAGGAGTTTGACGTGCTGCGTCTGACTCAACCCTCTAAGAGGGGCACTCTTACCTCCATTTCTAGGATGAAGAAGCTTGGGGACGACACCCAGGTACTCACCCTGTCTGCGTCCCTCTCCCCCACTCACCTGTGGAAGGTGTCCCCTCTGCTGCCCAAATGCCTGGTCAACGGTGAGCCGGCTTTTGCCGGGAGAGCAGTGCGGGCCGCAGGAGACGTAGAGGCAAGTCTTTGGCCTCCCAGGAGGGAGCTGGAGGACCTGCTGGAGCCAAATTTACCCTCCATCCCACTCCTCGGGCCCAGTCCCTCGTGTCTTGTTAAGGCACCTGCTAATTGTCCGCTGCACACTCTGTCCCTGCTGGCCTGCCTCTTTGGGGAGGAGGCCGACCGCAGCCTACACCGGGCTTTCCCCTCTACCCCTGAGCTGGGGCGGTGGGGTGGTGCAGGGGCTCTGGGCCTCTCCGGGGGACCTTCCCCTTGGGGCCTGCGCCCAGCACATTCCCCAGCTCGGCTGGGGCTGCCTCACCACTGGGCCAGGTCCACGGTTTCCCATCAGTGGGAGCAACAGCCTACTGACCTTTATTTCTTCATTAAGGTGAAATTCACACGACACAGGATCAACCATTTGAAAGCGGACGCTTCCACGGCCTGCGGCATATTCATGACGTTGTGCGACCACCACCTCTATCTCGTTCCAGAACATTTGTACCCCCAGAAGGAAACCCCGTCCCCGTGAGCAGTCACTGCCCACACCCCCAGCCCCCGGCAGCCACCAGGCTGCTCTCTGTCTGTGTGGACTTAGTCATTCTGGACACTCCCTAAACATGGGATCCTACAGTGTGTGGCCTTTAGTGTCCGGCTCCTTTCCCTCAGCGTGCTATGTTCACAGTTCACCCGAGGTATAGCGTGAGTCAGAGCTTCATTGCTTTTTATGGCTGAGTGGTATTCCGCTAACGGATATTCCCCAAATGTTAAGGGAGTTCCGTTCTGTCGTTAGGAATGAACCGCGATCTGTTTATCCATTCCGCCATGGACATTTGGGATGTAGCCGCCTTTGGGCTGTTGTGAATAGTGCTTCTGTGAACATCTGTGCACTGGCCTCTCTTCGGGTCCCTCTTTTTAGTTCTGTGGGGAATATCCCTCCGTGCAGAATGGCTGAGTCATGTAGCAGTTCTAGGTTTAACCTTCTGAGGAACTGCCAAACTGTTTTCCACAGTGGCTCCCCCATTTTGTGTCCCCCTGTCCCCAGCAGTGCACAGGGGCTCTGATTTCTCCACATCTCACCAACCCTTGTCCATCCTTCTCACGAGCGCCACTGAGCGGCGTGAAGCCTTATCTCATTATGGCTCTGACTTGCATTTCCTTGCATGAGTAATCAAGTTGAGCATCTTTTCATGTTCTAAATACTCTTGAGCTTGCACGTCTACTGGTAAAATATATTTGGGCACATACTCCTGCTATATGAATATTTATTTAAAAACTAAGTATTGTACCACCACGGAATGCTATGAGCATTGTGAAACACTCCTCCCAAATTGAAGTTAAAAAGAGAAGCTCTTAGAAAGACATAAACCCTTGGTTACTTCTAATCACCCTGACAGTAACCCTGACAATAGCTAATATTTCAGGTACGCTGGGGCCAAGTTCATGGCTAAGGTTATGGGTAGGAACTCTTATCAGGAGATACCTGGGTGGCTCAGTTGGTTGAGCACCAGCTCTTGGTGTTGGCTCAGGTCATGATCTCAGGGTCCTGTGATCGAGGCCTGCATTGGCAGACCACTCAGTGGGGAGTCTGCTTGAAGAGTCTCTCCCTCTGCCCCTCCCCCAACTTGTACTCGCTCTCTCTCTTTCTCTCCCTCTCTCCAAAATAAATAAATAAATCTTTTTTAAAAAAAAAAGAAACCCTCTCATGTGGGCTTTTTGACCAGTGAAAAATGTTTGACTATTTTTTTAAAAGATTTTATTTATCTATTTGAGAGTGAGAATACAATCTGGGGAGAGAGGCAGAGGGAGAGGGAGA
>NW_027398332.1:0-569 GCF_003265705.2 Callorhinus ursinus
TAGCTGGATATAGTATTCTTGGCTGCATATTTTTCTCGTTTAGTGCTCTGAAGATATCTTGCCAGTCCTTTCTGGCCTGCCACGTCTCTGTGGATAGGTCTGTTGCCAATCTAATGTTTCTACCATTGTAGGTTACATATCTCTTCTCCCGAGCTGCTTTCAGGATTTTCTCTTTGTCTCCGAGACTCGTAAGTTTTACTATTAGATGTCGGGGTGTTGACCTATTTTTATTGATTTTGAGAGGGGTTCTCTGTGCCTCCTGGATTTTAATGCCTGTTTCCTTCCTCACATTAGGGAAGTTTTCTGCTATAATTTGCTCCAATATACCTTCTGCCCCCCTCTCTCTCTCTTCTTCTTCTTCTGGGATCCCAATTATTCTAATGTTGTTTCGTCTTATCGTATCACTTATCTCTCGAATTCTGTCCTCGTGATCCTGTAGGTGTTTCTCTCTCTTTTTCTCAGCCTCTTTATTTTCCATCATTTGGTCTTCTATATCACTGATTCTCTCTTCTGCCTCATTTCTCCTAGCAGTTAGTGCCCCCATTTTTGATTGCACCTCATCAATAGCC
>NW_027398332.1:669-12116 GCF_003265705.2 Callorhinus ursinus
CTTATCGTATCACTTATCTCTCGAATTCTGCCCTCGTGATCCTGTAGGTGTTTCTCTCTCTTTTTCTCAGCCTCTTTATTTTCCATCATTTGGTCTTCTATATCACTGATTCTCTCTTCTGCCTCATTTCTCCTAGCAGTTAGTGCCCCCATTTTTGATTGCACCTCATCAATAGCCTTTTTGATTTCGATTTGGTTAGATTTTAGTTCTTTTATTTCTCCAGAAAGGGTTTCTCTAATTACTTCCACGCTTTTTTCAAGCCCAGCTAGTATCTTTAAAGTCATGATTCTGAACTCTAGGTCCGACATCGTGCTAATGTCCGTATTGAGTAGGTCCCTGGCTGACGGTACTACCTCTTGTTCTTTTTGCTGAGGTGATTTTTTTCATCTTGTCATTTTGTCCAGAGGAGAATAGATGAATGAGAGAACAAAATGCTAAAAGGTTTACAACGTCCCCAGCAAATGTACTGTATACAAATCCGAAAAGACCTGAAACCAGGGGAAAAGAAAGGGAAAGAAAGAAAAAAGAAAGAGAAAAAAAAGAAAAAAAAGATAAAAACAAAAACAGAACAATACAAAAAAAGCAGAATGTGATCAAATATGATCACGCTAGTGCATAGATCAGTGCCTCACACTAGATTTTGGGCGTATTTTGGTCTGTTAGAAAAAAGTGCCTCCTAAAATTTTAAAGGAAGAAAGACATATATGTACAAAATAAGGGTTGATACAATGAAGGGATAGAAGATGGCTGTAAAGATGAAAATTATAAAAGGTTTTATAAAAGGACTTGATAAGAAGTTGTTTGAAAAAAGAAAGAAGTTTTAAGAAAAAAAAAAGGAAAAAGGGAGAGAATGTGATCAGGCAGGAGACTAGAACAGAGCCATACACTAGTGATTTAGGGTATATTTTGATCTGTTAGAAGAAACTGTATCTCAAAATTTTAAAGAGAGAACAACTTATATATATATGCCAAAAATAAGGGTAACTACTATGAAGGGATAAAATATGACTCTAAAAATGAAAAATAAAAAATGTTTTTTTAAAAAAAGAGATTGATAAGATGTTGGTTGAAAAAGGGAAAAAGAAAAAGAAAAAAAAACAGTTAACAAAAATTAACTTTGATGAACTAATGAATCATGGTAAAAAAAAAGCCATGAATTCTATGTGCAGTATTCCCCTAGCGCTGGAGTTCTCCCGTTCTCCTTGATCGGTAAACTTGGTCTTGGCTTGCTGGCTGTTTGTGCTGATCTTCTGGGGGAGGGGCCTGTTGCTGTGGTTTCCAAATGTCTCTGCCGGAGGCTGAATTGCCCCGCCCTTGTCAGTCCGGGCTAAGCAAGCTGCTCGCGTTTGATCTCAGGAGCTTTTTTTCCCTGCAAGCTCTCGGTACCGACTTGTAGGGCCAGGGCAAAAATGGTGGCCTCCCAATCTCCACCCGGAGGAGCTGAGAACTCGGGGCCCCGCTCCTCAGTGCACCAACAGAGAAATGCAGTCACTCCCTTGTCCCTGGTCTCCGACCGCTCTCCACGCTCACCCGGCCTGTGACCGAGCGTTGCTATCTCTGGCACCCGACCCTGTGTGGAGTCTCCAAACCCAGCAGATCCCTGCGGTGCGTTCCCGCGCCGCTCCTCCCCGGGAAGGAAGGGGAGTCTCCCCGGATCTGCCGCTTGTTGGGTCCCTGCTGCAGGAGCAGTGGCCTGACTGGGCTGCGGATCACAGTTTATGGCAACCCCAAGCTGAGAGCCCGGGCCTCGGCTCCGTCTCTGCAGCCAGCTTCCCCGCTCCGCGATACCTGGGAGCTCTGGTGCACTCAGGCACCCCCGGTCTTTCTGTGACTCCAAGGGTCCTGAGGCCACACGGTCCCAGGATGATTCCACCCCCTGCTTAGCCACTGCAGCGACGTCCCTCAGCGGAGCCGACTTCTAACAGTTCCGATTTTGTGCTCCGCGGCTCTAGCACTTGCCAGAAGCGGCCGGCGGAGGCCCCTCCCCCGCCATCTATCCTCCTAAATATCGCCTCGGATTCACTTCTCCACAAGTCCTACCTTCCAGTTAGTGGTCGCTTCTCTGTTCAGAGAGTTGTTGCTACTCTCCTCTTCGATCTCCCGTTGAGTTCGTAGGTGTTCAGAATGGTTTGATCCCTATTCAGCTGAATTCCTGAGACCGGACGAAATCTAGGTCTCCTACTCCTCCGCCATCTTGCTCCGCCCTCTTCATATTTTTTATGTCATCTCTTTATGCAGCAATTTTATGAACTACATTTCATTGAAACTATGATGCTATAAATTATAAAATGTATCATTGTTTTATACACCATTAGAAAGAAAAAAGTTGCCAATTATATCATAGGTTTTTAATTTTACATTCATTTAAAGAGCTCTTTTGGACATATTTAGACCTAGATTTCTATCATATATAACTCTCATGCTTACATTGTAAGAAAAATGTTACCAAAATAAGTTGCTTACCATTCCTAAAGCTTCTTCCCCTACAGAGACCAACTCTTCCGAATTAGAGGTGTTGATGCCTATGTTTTCTTCTCTACCACATTGGCGGCATCAGGAGATTGCTGCTACATCACATACTAAGAACAGGGTCTACTCTTGGGTCCAGGCTTTTCTACCAGACTAGTGACATCTGCTTTTCAAGCATTAGATGCTGACATTAAAAAGTCTACCAGAAGGAATCAGTGGAAGGTTTTCAAACAATTAGGGCTCACATTATTTTTTAAATGAGCAATTAATATTTGTTGGCTAAGGTGTTCAGAGCTGCAGCTGTTTAGTCATGCCATCAGACATAGCAACAAAGTCATTGTAATTATTGTTGAGCTTTTTCCTTTTGCTTTCCCAGTGCATGTCCACAAAATTAAATAAAAAGTAGCATGCTTGATCAGTAAGGAAGGACTTCTAACCCATCAATTTCATACTTGATAGGTACCCCACTTCACTGTCCCACCCACAAACCCTAGAGGAGTCTCTTTCTGGTCAGAGAAATACCTTTCTTGTTTCATGTTCCTTTGAGGGAGGGATTCTATTCTGTTTCTTTCTCTCCCTCCACCTGGCTTTTGACTAGTAGTGTATTTGTATAACTGACATGACCAGGTGAATTGCTATGCCAAGTTCACTCATGTGTAGGCAATGACAATGATTTCCCAACTGCATCCTGGTCCTCAGTAACTATAAGTGATGTCATCGGCTAGATGGCTGGCATAGCTCAGGGCTACCAATTTTAGATATTAAATGTCAAAATGTGGGGAAAAGTGAGACTTTTAGAATATGTGAAAAAAGTAATTGCTTGATTTTAGATTTTCTCAAGGGCAGTGATCATGACTTATGCACTTCTGTATCTCTGGCACCTAATGGTGATGTGTTTATTATTCAGAGATCAGTAATTATGTTTGTTGAATGAATAAAGTGTTCACCCATGGCCAGAAAAATGCTGATAATGCATATCAACAAAGCATGAATCCTGCTTTTGCTTTCCTAATGATAGAAAATAACAAGTATTTAAGTCAGATTTTTCCTTAAATAAGAATATTTATTCCCATAGCAGTCATGTATTAAAAGTAGAGCTTTTTCTTTTTTAAAGATTTTATTCATTTATTTGACAGAGAGAGACACAATGAGAGAGGGAACACAAGCAGGGGGAGTGGGAGAGGGAGAAGCAGGTTCCCCGCTGAGCAGGGAGCCTCATGCGGGGCTCTATCCCAGGACCCCGGGATCGTGACCTGAGCCGAAGGCAGACGCTTAATGACTGAGCCACCCAGGCACCCCTTAAAAGTAGAGCTTTAAATACTATCCTCAAAATAAGTGGTGAAAGCACCATTATGAGAAGGAGCCCCTTGTTACAATGTCCCTCCGGCACTCTCCTGACAAGGCCTAACACTGTCCAGCTGGCAAGGAGAAATGTTTACAGGGTCCAGCCCCGTATCACAAAGCAGGGCAAGTGGGAGTAGATTTGGAGCTGGCATAGCATAAAATTATATTTATTAACATATAAAAACAATCTGGCTAAATATAATTTGTCAAAACATCTCATATATCCTGTGAACTTTCAAGCAAGTTGGAAAGAGGCAAATTTCTGCAGATGTTTTGTCACTGTTAATATGGGAAGAAAATCCACGTATAACAATGTACTTTTGCAAAACTATTAGCCACAATGATGGCTCTCCAGGTCTCTTATGTGGACATTCGATAGTTCCTTTTACTTTCATTCCTAGTGAATTGGTCATCTTTATATTCAAATAAACCACTATTTGTCACTGAGTGTAGGGAGAAGTAGTTATTCAAGTTGACCAAATTTCCTGCCTCATCTTACCCTCAAATAATTTATCTCATTATTCAACCTTTTGTGAAATTAGATTTTAACTTATTCAAATTGCTATTTTTGAAGGAAACTTTCTCAATTAGTGTAATTATTCAGGATGAAGTAAGAAGGTAAAACTATACCAGTGATTACTGTGGGCAGGGCAATTTTAACATAAAAACATAGTAACAGGGGATTAACTACAAAGAGGAATAAAGAGAACTCTAAGAAATAAGCAGTGTAAGGAACAGCCACCACTCTTGGACTATGGGAAACAACTCAAGAAAGAAACGAACTCAGAAGAGCATCCCACCCCGCCCCCAAGCACTGACTAGACTTGCCAAGAAGCCACCCACTGGGGTCCAGCACATCACTGATAGAGAAGCTGCCCAAGTCCAGGAAGTGTCCTTGATAAGGAGGCCACCCTCAGCAGCTATACCTCAGGATCAAGAAGGAAACCATCAGTATAAGGAGAAGAAGCCCCTTACAGAAGGACCCCTTTTACAGTGTCCCTCCAGCACTCTCCTGACAAGGCCTAACATTGTGCCAAAGGGCTAGGAGAAATGTTTACAGGGCGCATCCCCAGTATCACGAAGCAGGTCAAGAAGGATTGATTTGGAACTGAAAGACAATAAATTGACAACTGGCATAATTAGCTTAACTTTTTTGTTCTTCTACACATGTTACAAAAACTCTAACTTTAGAGCCATTCAATACCCAGTACATAAAGACTGGTGGAGAAGGGGAGAAATTACAGCTTTATAGATCACGGTTACTGCAAATCTATAGTATCTAATTTCACCTGGGCCTTAGCTGTCCAGCAATGAGGTCATGTTCATGACCATCCCATCTCTTCCCCATTCCCTGAAAATAGCCATTTTAAAATTATTTCCTCGTGTCTCTACTCTTCAGCCTTGCCTGTTGTTTTTAATAAATGATTTTGTTGCTTATTTTAAAGAGAATTAAAGAAACTTCAGAACAAAACTCACTCATCTTTGTATGCTTACTGTAAACAGGTGCATCTATTGGAAACCTTGCTCCTAACCCTCCTGTCATAGAGAAACAAGTATATTCTTCTTTTATGCTTTTTCTACCACCTAATTCTCTAGACCCCACCCCTCCCATACCTCTATGCACTAGGTTTTATCAATTTTATTCTTGTTTACTTTCCCTCTACTGAAGTATTTCTAAAATTGTGGTCTTTCTAATCCACACCTCACATTCACCTGGCATATTTAGTTAAAAACAGATTCCAGTGCTCCACCTCAAACTCACTAAATCAGCAACTCTATGAGGCAGAACTCAGAAATCTCTTTTATCTGAGTGTCCTTGGCAATATATTTGCACATGCTAAATTTTGAGAACCAGTGCTATACTATCTTTTTCTTTTTTTGTTTGCATGCATGCTTACTACTTCTCACTCATTAAAAATACCCCCTGGCTCTTCCCTCCCCTGATTTTTATTTTTTCTTTCATTTCCCTTTCACAACAAAGTTCCTTTAAAAGTACTGTTCATAGTGGCTTGCAGAGTAGACTAAGAATCATTGTCCAGCCTTCACCTCTGAGATGCTAGAAATATCCTTCCAGGTCATCATGACATTTTTGTGATAAATTCAAAAGATTTTTTTATACTTTCAACTGTTCTGTAACTAGATTTCTGCAGTGTTTGACACTGATCTTTCCTTTACATTGGCCTTTATTTTTTTTTCTTAATTTCATCCTACTTCTTTATCTTATGCCTTTATCCTATGCCTAAGCTCTGACTTATCTGTGTATCTCTTAAATATTGATAGATCTATGGTTCTACATCTGACAGTTTCCTTCTCTTCCTACACACTTCCTAAGTAACCTCTTGATTACGTTATCTTTATCTACCACTTACATAATAATGTCAGCTAAGATCTCTTTCCTAAACTTCATATCCCTGTTAAATTCAACAAAATCCTGGATAGCTTTACCTAGATGTTCCATTTTAAACTCAGTGAGTTTCAGTTTTAGGCCTGGCTTTCTTCATTCAAGCCCCAATGTTTCTTCCTCCACCTTTGTGAATAATACTATAATCCCTCCAGATATTAGAGCAATCATGAATTCTTTCCTCTCCCTCAGCTCAAGTCCAATAGTCACACAAGCTATGAAATAGCTCTCTTTTAACTAATTTTTTTTGCATTGCCACAATTTTATATTGGACTACATCATGTGTGCTATGCAGAAGCCTACTACATTTTTTGGCCCCCCCACAAACTTGCTCCTCTTCTAATATATTTTCCAGGGGCACCTGGGTGGCTCAGTCGTTAAGCATCTGCCTTCGGCTCAGGTCATGATCCCAGGATCCTGGGATCGAGCCCCGCATCAGGCTCCTTGCTCCGTGGGAAGACTGCTTTTCCCTCTCCCACTTCCCCCTTCTTGTGTTCCCTCTCTCGCCATGTCTCTCTCTGTCAAATAAATAAATTAAATTAAATTAAAATGATATACTGTCCACATTGTCAACAGTTTTTTCTAAATATCAAATGTGGTTATGTCATATCCCTGCTTAAAAACTGTTTCCATATACTGTACCAAGAAATACAAGATAAAATTTTGCAAAACATACAATTTTGAAATATAATTAAAAATATCAAATACCTAAAAATAGTCTGAATGATGTGTAATATCTCTATAGAGACAAATATTATTTAGAGAAAAACAGATAAGACCTAAAGAAATGGAAGTATATGGATAGGAAAGTTCAATACTTTATAAACTTGTCATCTCTCCCAGAATCAATCCATACATTCATACAAACCCAATCAATACCCCAGGGTTGTTCTGTAAAAATTTACAAGCTGTTTCTAAAATTTATGAAAATGCAAAGATTCAAAAATAGTCAAAACAGTCTTAAAAAACATGTTGAGATAATTTTTTCTACTTTTATTCAAAACTTGTAAAACTAGAACAAGACAGTGGAATGTTAGTTGAAGAACAGATGGGTAAACAAATATTGTTTGGTAATAAAACCATTTGCACTCTCATCATTGATATTGATAAGTTCTGCCTTTCTCTTCTTTTTTTCTTGATTACTCTTGCCAAAGCATATCAACTTTGTTAGTCTTTTTAAAGAACATACTTTTGGTTTATTTATTTCCTATTTTCTAGTTTAAATTTATTTTCTAATTAATTAAAAGTGAGTTTAATTTGTTCATTTTGTATGTTCTTGAGATGCTTAGATAGCTTGTTGTCAGCCTTCTTTTCTAATTTATGTATTTAAAGCTAAATATTTTCTCTAAACTCAGCTTTATCTATGTCACAAATTTTGTTATTTTCATTCATTTCATTTAGTTCCAAATACTGTCCAGTCTCCTTCTGATTTCTTCTTTTACTCAAGATTATTTAGAAATATGTTATTAAATTTCTAAATATTTGGGTAACTATATATTCTATAGTGACCTTTTGTTATTGATTCCTAGAGTACCTAAAGTGTGGTAAGGGAACATCCTCTGAATGATTTAAATCCTTTGTAATTTGTTGGAAATTGTTTTATGGCCCAGCACATGACCAATTTTGGCAATTGTTCCATATGCCCTGAAAAGAATGTGCATACTGTCATTGCTGGGTGCGGTTTTCTGCATATGTCAATTAGTCATTATGGTTAATCATGTTTTCAGATATTTATATGCTTACTACTTTTTTTAAGGTTGGTCTATCAGCTACTGAGAGAGGCATGTTTAAGTTCACCACTTGTACCTATGAATTTGTCTTTTCTCCTTTAAATTTTGCCAATTTTTGTTCTAAAGTGATTAGGTACCAGATACATACAAATTTTGAAGTGCTTTCTTTCTGGTAGATTTACATGTTTAGCAAAATCAAATGTCTCTTGTTGACCCTATAATATTTTTGGCCCTGAAGTCCACTTTATCTATTAGTAGAGCTATATACATAGAATACCTTTTTCTAACTGCTGCAATCTTTTTATATCCTTTCATTTAAAACTTGTATCTTTTAAGTAGCATATAGTTTTGTGCTGTTTTCTTATTCAGTCTGAAAATCTGTTTTTTAATTTGAATATTTAGTACATTCATAATGCAATTATTGATAATATTGCTTTTATATCTACCAACTATTTGTTTTCTAGTTATGCAATTTGTTTTATGTTCCACTGATCAAGTACTTTATTATTCTAATTTTCCCTCTATTAACTTGTAAGATATGTAAATACATGAATATATGTATATATTTTATGTAGCTTGCTATATCTAAATATATTTACATATATAGTTATACATTTAAAAAAGATAGGTACAGTTACATTATATATTTATATCTATATATCTCTATTTATCTATACATATAGTATATATATGTATATGTACATACAGTTACCCTAGAAATTACAATATGCATCCTTCAAAACTTTAACTTATCATCTAATACTTTTTACTCTACTTAACAATGAGAAAAGTTATGATTTTTTAAACTTCTTTTAACACCCTCTGACATTTTGTTATTATGCATTTAATTCTCTATATGTAAAAATCCCAAAATATTACTATTTAATTTTTATTATAAATATTATTTTATATTTATACATGCATTTTCCAATACCAGTGATATTTTCCTTCTTGCATTTTTGGTTTTTTGTCAGGGATTATTTTACTTCTGTCTGAAGAATCCCCTGTAGTGTTTACTGTAATATTTACTGATGGTAAATCCTGTTTCTGTCCATTTGAAAACTCTTTTATTTCATTTGCAATTATTTTTTTTTCCTTTGGTAGGTAATTTTTAATTTTTTTAAAGTGTATTTTCATTTAGCAGGAATTTCTAAAGCAGTTTTTTTCTTTTATCATTAAATATGTCATTACATTGTCTTCTGGCTTCCATCATTTCTGTTAAGGAATCAGGTGTCCATAATATTGTTACTGTTTAAAAAGTAATGTATCTTTTTTTTTTATTTTTTTATTGTTATGTTAATCACCATATATTACATCATTAGTTTTTGGTGCAGTGTTCCATGATTCATTGTTTGTTCATAACACCCAGTGCTCCATGCAGAACGTGCCCTCCTCAATACCCACCACCAGGCTAACCCATCCCCCTCCCCCCCTCCCCCTAGAACCCTCAGTTTCTTTTTCAGAGTCCATCATCTCTCATGGTTCGTCTCCCCCTCTGACATTCTCCCCTTTTCTTCCTCTCCTGTTATCGTCTTCTTTTTCTTTTTTCTTAAAATATGTTGCGTTATTTGTTTCAGAAGTACAGATCTGTGATTCAACAGTCTTGCACAATTCACAGCGCTCACCGTAGCACATACCCTCCCCAATGTCTATCACCCAGCCACCCCATCCCTCCCACCCCCAAACACTCCAGTAACACTCAGTTTGTTTCCTGAGATTAAGAATTCCTCATATCAGTGAGGTCATGTGATACATGTCTTTCTCTGATTGACTTATTTCACTCAGCATAACACCCTCCAGTTCCATCCATGTCGTTGCAAATGGCAAGATCTCATTCCTTTTGATGGCTGCCTAATATTCCATTGTGTATATATACCACTTCTTCTTTAGCCATTCACCTGTCGATGGGCATCTTGGCTCTTTCCACAGTTTGGCTACTGTGGACATTGCTGCTATAAACATTGGGGTAAACGTACCCCTTCGGGTCCCTACATTTGTATCTTTGTGGTAAATACCCAGTAGTGCAATTGCTGGATCGAATGGTAGCTCTAATTTCAACTGTTTGAGGAACCTCCATACTGTTTTCCAGAGGGGTTGCACCAGCTTGCATTCCCACCAACAGTGTAGGAGGGTTCCCCTTTCTCCACATCCCCGCCAACATCTGTCGTTCCCTGACTTGTTAATTTTAGTCATTCTGACGGGTGTGAGGTGGTATCTCATTGACGTTTTGATTTGGATTTCCCTGATGCCGAGCGATGTTGAGCACTTTTTCATGTGCCTGTTGGCCATTTGGATGTCTTCTTTGGAGAAATGTCTGTTCATGTCTTCTGCCCATTTCTTGATTGGATTATTTGTTCTTTGGGTGTTGAGTTTGATAAGTTCTTTATAGATTTTGGATACTAGCCCTTTATCTGATAGGTCATTTGCAAATATTTTCTCCCATTCTGTCGGTTGTCTTTTGGTTTTGTGGACTGTTTCTTTTGCTGTGCAAAAGCTTTTTATCTTGATGAAATCCCAATAGTTCATTTTTGCCCTGGCTTCCCGTGCCTTTGGCGATGTTTCTAAGAAGAAGTTGCTGCGGCTAAGGTCGAAAAGGTTGCTACCTCTGTTCTCCTTTAGGATTTGGATGGACTCCTGTCTCACGTTTAGGTCTTTCAACCATTTGGAGTCTATTTTTGTGTGTGGTGTAAGGAAATGATCCAGTTTCATTCTTCTGCATGTGGCTGTCCAATTTTCCCAACACCATTTGTTGAAGAGACTGTCTTTTTGCCATTGGACATTCTTTCCTGCTTTGTCAAAGATGAGTTGACCATAGAGTTGAGGGTCCATTTCTGGGCTCTCGATTCTGTTCCATTGATCTATGTGTCTGTTTTTGTGCCAGTACCATACTGTCTTGATGATGACAGCTTTGTAATAGAGCTGGAAGTCCGGAATTGTGATGCCGCCAGCTTTGCTTTTCTTTTTCAGTATTCCTCTGGCTATTCTGGGTCTCTTCTTGTTCCATACAAATTTTAGGATTATTTGTTCCATTTCTTTGAAAAAAGTGGATAGTATTTTGATGGGGATTGCATTGAATGTGTAGATTGCTCTAGGTAGCATTGACATCTTCACAATGTTGATTCTCCCAATCCATGAGCATGGAACGTTTTTCCATTTCTTTGTGTCTTCTTCAATTTCTTTCATGAGTATTTTATAGTTTTCTGGGTACAGATCCTTTGCCTCTTTGGTTAGATTTATTCCTAGGTATCTAATGGTTTTGGGTGCAATTGTAAATGGGATAGACTCCTTGATTTGTCTCTCTTCTGTCTTGTTGTTGGTGTATAGGAATGCCACTGATTTCTGTGCATTGATTTTATAGCCTGCTACTTGACTGAATTCCTGTATGAGTTCTAGCAGTTTTGGGGTGGAGTCTTTTGGGTTTTCCACATACAGTATCATATCATCTGCAAAGAGTGAGAGTTTGACTTCCTCTTTGCCGATTTGGATGCCTTTGATTTCTTTTT